>NC_064808.1:45574236-45684407 GCF_023721935.1 Panthera uncia | reverse complement strand
TCATCTTTTTTTTTTTTTTTTTTAATTTTTTTTTTAATGTTTATTTATTTTTGAGACAGAGAGAGACAGAGTATGAATGGGAGAGGGTCAGAGAGAGAGGGAGACACAGAATCCGAGACAGGCTCCAGGCTCTGAGCAGTCAGCACAGAGCCCGATACGGGGCTTGAACCCGCAGACTGTGAGATCATGACCTGAGCCGAAGTCGGACCCTTAACCGACAGAGCCACCCAGGCGCCCCTCAGTTTCCTCATCTTTAAATGGGGATGATAAAACCCACTTTGTCTCTCAGTGCTGTTCTAAGAACTGGTGTTGACTGTATAAAATATATGGCCCTGTGCCTGGCAGAGCCAGAGTTCAATAAATGGTAGCTATTTTTTTCGTGTGTTGTTGTTTTCCAACAAGAGGCTGGAGTGGTCACTGTGGGACCGCCTGCCTCAGGCAGGAGGGTGAATTCCGATTCAATTCATGAATGCTCTGAGGAAAGACACAGCACCAAATCCAGGGGCAGGAGTAGTAGGCAAAAAGGAGTGGAGGTATGGCTCTCCAAACATCTCCAGTGGCATCTTTTCCATTTCACAGTGAGGATTTAAGAGGGCTTTCCTTCCAAGAAGATGCTGAGCCTCTCATTAGAGGGGCTGTGAGTGGTGCTGGGGTGATCACGTGGGGGCCTGCTGCCGGCCCTGGCTCAGGGTCACCTGTGAGGACCAATGCAGGTGACAGCATCACAGAGGGGCTTCCCAGGTTCTAGGTGGAGCTCAGATCCTGACACTTCAGCTTCTGTCCACCACACATTCAGCCCTCATTCAGCACGTATTTAGGGAAGATGAGGGGGTCAGAGATGGAAGACGTGAGTCCTACTTCAAGGAGCTAATAGTCTAATTCAGGGGTTAGCAAACATTTTCTATAAAGGGCCAGCTAGTAAATATTTTCAGCTTTGTGGACCATATGGTCTTGTGCAGTTACTCAACTCTGCCATTGTAGCATGAAAGCAACCATAGGCAATGTGGAAATAAATGGGCACGACTGTATTCCAATAAAACTTTACTTAAAAAACCAAGGTTACCCAAGGACTATAGTTTGCTAATGCCTTAGGGAAAGACAAAGTGGTAAACAGATCTTTACAGTAGGTGTCATCATGCAGATATTACACAGGATATAGCAGGTATCCAGACAAGGAAAAGATATTTGCTTAAAAAACTTCCTGAATGGGGCGCCTGGGTGGCTCAGTAGGTACAGTGTCCAACTTCGGCTCAGGTCATGATCTCACAGTTAGTGAGTTGGATCCCCACATTGGGCTTTCTGCTGTCAGTGCCTGGTTCAGATCTTCTGTCTCCCTCTCTCTGCCCCCCCCCCCAATAAATACATTAAAAACAACAACAAAAAGAAACCTCTTGATGGGGTGCCCGGGTGGCTCAGTCAGTTGAGTGTCCAACTCTTGATTTCAGCTCAGGTCATGATCTCATGGTTTGTGATTTTGAGCCCTGCATTGGGCTCTGGGCAGACAGTTTGAAGCCTGCTTGGGATTCTCTCTCTCACCCTCTCTCTGCCCCTCCCCCACTTTCTTTCTCTCTTAAAGTAAATAAATAAACTTAAAAAAAAAAAGTAAAAAAAAAAAAAAAAAAAAAAAGAAACCTCCTGAAGATATCAGCTGGGTGGCTTTGGAGAAGTCCCTCTCTATATCTTAGTTTCTTCAGCGGGATATTAATATTATAGAGATCATAGGATAAATGTGTTATGCACCTAACATACTGTCTAGGTCATTGTTATATCCATAAGCTAACTCAATAAATGTCAGCAATAATAATAGCTAATGTTTTTGAGGGCCTTTCATATGCTAGCCACTCTTTCATGCACTCTCTCTATATTATCTTATTTAAATCTCATAACTATACTGTGAGAGATCTATAATCCCTCCAAGAAGATGCTGAGCCTTTCGTTAGAGGCTCTGTATGAGAGATGTATAATCATTCTTTCCATTTGACATATGATAAGACAAAGGCACAAGGAGATCAAATAAATCTGGTAAAGGCACAACCAGGACTTAAAGGCAAATTCCTGAGCCAGAACTCTAGCTACTGCACTCACAATAACCACTGACAGTATATATTAGGACCCACTCAAGCCAAGACGGACAATTGCTGGTCAGCAGGCATGTTTCTGTGGGCAGTGGGTCATGGGCTTCATTGCTTGCCCTCTGGCAGCAAAGCCTGAACCTAAGTCTCTGAGTGATGCCCACACCCTATTACCGTGACATCCAATGGGTCATTTCAACCACGTTTGCCTCAAGGACTCAAGGGCACAGATGTGTGGTGGTATCTTCCAACCCTCTGTACCTGGCAGTACAGTGAGCTTATCATGTCAAGCTTCACTCCTTCCCTATCCTTTCTCCCCTTATGTCTAATCACCAGCTACCCTCAAAAACAAGCAAACAAAATATATGGAGTCCTGTAAGGATGGGCAATGATATCCTCACTCACCATTTTGGACCCATTTCTTTAGAGTTAAATTTTCATGCTGTGCCCACAGTGGGAGCAAATGAGCCAACTCTATCAAGAAATAGAGGCATAAACACTGTGGACTAAGGATGCCTTTGTCCACTTCTTGACTGATGGTCTCCCAGGGATCGGACCATCTCACTTGCAATCTATGCTTTTAGCAGCTAATTGCATTTCTTAACCATGCTGCTTCAGACAAAGTTACACAAGTACAATTCCTGGAAGTCTGACACAGCTTGTCAGAGTAGCAGGGCAGAGCTCATCTTACTGGAAATCCCCCTTGGTCTCTTGAGGTGGGGGGGGTGGTGCTCAGTATAGCAACATCAGGAGCCCCAGCCCCCTTAGCGTTTACTGGGCTTCCAATTAGAGTAGGCCCTTGAAGTTGGGGTATGAGTCAGCCCAAGTCTGTAAGAGACAGCTTGTATCTGGCCCAAGGTCAAATTTCAGAGCACCAGACTCTAGGAAAGAGGCCCATCTATGTTTAAGGATTGGTGTCTGCACGCAGCTAGCTCACAATGATAATAACAACAATAGATACCATTGATTGAGTTCCTGTGGATCAAAAGCTCTTATGCGAACACTTTTCAGCATTGCCTTTCTCTTGTTGCGGTGGCCGGTTCTGCGTGGGCGTTGGCTGATTTCCCACAGGTACATCTTGATAGTTTCTCACCTCAGCTATGTGCATGTACCATGTGCCTCCTATGCTGGGAGTTCTCTGTTGATGCCCGTGTAAAGCCCCACTCTGCATCCCACAAGGGGAAATACCAAAGTGCAAGTGAGTTAGTCCCCCGTAAGATGAAATTTTGGCCAGTTGGAGATAGAAGTCACTAAATACATTCTTCCCTCATTCTCTCCCCTGAGAGATGGTTCCAAGACTCATCTTGTATTGTCCAAGAGCTTTCAGAGATGCCACTATGATTAAGCATTATGGGATTGCTTCTGCTAGTTATAGCCAGAATCTGGTAGCTATAGTGTGCTCAGGCTGGAGGATTTCTTGGCATGGGTGGAGTGGGGGGAGTAGTCCCCAGAGCAGCATCTTTCTAGGATGAGAGGCTCCTACCAAGTGTTAAAGGCATCAGTTTCAGTAGTGAAGATGAACTAGATTGGGCTAAGCAGGAATCAGGTAGAGGCAGATTGCTTTAATCTCAAAAAGCCTACGTATGTTCTTGACTTTCTGAGGATTTGGCTATTTACTGCCATAAATGCAGAGTAAATTGAAACCTACCTTTCTTCTCTAGGATATACTCCCTCTAGTTGCTCCCAAGTTTGGGCTAGGTAGCTTTCTGGACCAAGAGCTAATGGAATATCAGGTCTGAGAAGGCTATTTTTGGATGATCTTAGATTAGCACTTGAGCCAAAGCTCCCACATAGCCTTTGAAATTCCAGACAAAATATAATCGGGACAGACTTCAGGTATGATAACATGCCTCCTCACTATGACTTTGAGCCTGGAATTCATTACGTCGTGCACATTTGGAGCAGTGCTAACTAATCTAGGGTTTTTTTCTTCAGGTCCTTCTTCTGCTGGCTTTAACTAGCAATACTTTTGCCCAGTAGTCACAAATGGGGTGTGGCATAGACAGTGCTAGCGTGGGAACATAGGAATATCGTATTTCACAATCTCCCCTGCAGTCTGCAACCTCAGACTGGGTTCTAACTTATGGGCTGCAGGCAAATATATGCCACTTTCAGTCCTGGCCTTAAAACTCTATGTATGTACATTTGCCCACACTTTCTCCCTTTTTTCCCCTCCACCTAGTTGGAAGCAAAGTTTTCCAGCTGGGTGGGGCCCATGATGAAAGGAATTCAATCCTCAACACTTGCTTGGAGGTGGAGGTATCCAGGAGAGTCACTTGTCACACATCAGGCTATGTTAAACCACTGAGATCTGGGATTGCTTGTTACTGGAGCTTAGCTCACACATACTAACAAAGTGGGGGACAGTGCCTTTCCAGCCCTCTTGCCCCCAAATCGTCCCCAGATGGTTGGGGAGCAGTTAGGTGTCCTCCCCTGGTCTTTGGCTCACCAGTCTTTGCCAGGCTGGATCAGGATGGAAGCGTGGGAAGGTTTTACTGAAGGGCCAGGTACATTTCAGAAGAGCAGTGTCCTGTGAGAGGAGGAGAGTTTGTAACTTACTGTGATCATTCCCTGTGCATACAAGGGAAGCACTTCAGAGAAGCAGCCCGTACAGCTTCAGACCTCTGTCTTGGTTCCACCTGGGACCCTCTTAACTCCATTGGGGTTTGTCCTCATCCTTGGCTCTTCACAAGAAGATGAGATTCCACCCCTCAGATCCTTTAGGTTTTGTAAACCAGAGTGTTTTAGGCTTCCTTTCAGCTGATAATGGTGGTTCTGCTATCCCTGGGAGGAAGTGGTAAGGGTGTCTACAGGATGGTGTCACAGTCTCCTTCCCTCTCTCCCCTGCAAGGGGCTCTGGCTGCCTTTCTCACAGGCTCATCTGGGAAGCAAGTACCCCTCTCCATGGGTGTGCTACTTTTTTGTCAGAGGCAACCTGACACAGACTCATTTGGGGAAAGGACATTTCTCTTGGTCGGAAGTTTTGACCTCATCCCTTTATCAAACAGCGACCCCTTTCATTAATGCAAGGGGCCTTTGGTTCTTGTGGGGGCCTGGGTTAACTCATAAAGGTCACCAACTGGGCTACAAATAGCTCATTTTTGCCATTCAGAAGAGGTGACAGCCTCTCCTTTGGGATGGATGGTTCTCAAGTTACTCAACTCTGTTGGGGGATTCCCAAGTTATTTTCATGCTTTCCCCAAATTATATGCACATATATACATATATGCACACACACATGTGTATATACACACACACTCCCCTAGATGGTAGAAAAGGTCATGCCAGAGCACAGCACACAGGGCACATTCCTGTCTCAGGGCCTTTGCACTTGCCTCTCCCTCTGCCTCAAACACCTGGTTTTCAGATTTCCATCTGGCTTGCTCCCTGCTCTCATCCAGGTTGTTGCTCAGATGTCATCTTCTCGGGGAGAAGATCATCCTATAAAATTGCATCCCTCATCCCCCAGCGTCTTTATATCCTTTCTCTGCTTTGTATGACCTCCCAGCACTTATCACATTCTGACAGGGTATATATTTTACTTGTTTGTTAGTTTACTGTCTGTTTCCCCCAAAGAACATATGAACTCCAAGAAAATAAGAGTTTTCATCTGTGTTGTTTCCTCCTGTATCCTCTGATCTACAACAATGTCTGGAATATGGCAGGTGCTCAAAAGATACTTGTTAAATTAATTAATGATCCCCTTTTCCAGATAAAGAAGCAAAATCTCGGAGGGGTAGTTAGAGCTAGGGCGTGTCAAGAAAGATTTCAAACCCAGGAATTTCTGCCTCAAAGCGTTTTAATTTTCTGCTCTGACATCAGACTTCAGGCGTGCGCGCTATGGCCAAGGGGCTGTGATGTGGGACGATGCAGCCACGAAAAGAATATTCTGTAACACCAGGTACCAGCGAGCTGCCTGCCCCAGTAGCTGTGCATCGTTTGCAGGGTTTCTGTTCTGTCCACAGAAGCATTTACCTCGTCAGCAGCATCCATGGTCTTTGAAATTGCTTCACCTCTCTGTGGCTCAAACACCTTCAGCTTCCTACCTGCAAATATTGCCTTTGAGGTTTTCGAGCCATGCTTCCATTCTGTCATGCTTGACAGGCTGGGGGTCAGGTGCCCTGGGGCCCTGTTGTCACCACATGCTTCTTATCGGTGTGTTGTCTGTGCCTTCCTTCCCAGGTGGCTTGCACTCCAGAAGAGGTGACTTGTGATTAGCTACTCACATTTGCTGATCAGGATTTCCACGGCCACATTCACCTTCGCTTCAAGCGATAAAGCTTTCCACGGAAGGGATCAAGCGTCACCTTAAATCAGTGGGGGCTTTAACTCATGCTGACGGCTGCATCTACCCCCAGAGATTCTGATTCCATTGGTCTGGGCATCGGAATTTTAAAAATCTCCCCTGGTGATTCTCAATGTGCAGCCAGGGCTGGGAACACTGCTTCGATCAGCTGTAGAGCCTCTTTCTGAGAGGGGAGGAAGAGCGTACAATGTAGCTGAAAACACATACATTTCAGAAATAGTCACATCTCATTCCCGAGTTCTCCTGTCCCTCCTCATCTGACATCCTGCTGGGACCCGGAGACCGCGTCCTTCTCAGTTTCGTTGTGGAAATCTGATATTTCTATTTTCTAGATGCCTTTCTTACTACAAATAATGGCAAACTCTGGTGAGTATGAGGTTCTTTCTATTGGTCGTGTGTACCTCAGTTTTCTCACCAGGGAAATAGTCATAATAATAATAATGCTGACATGGTAGGTTTGTTGAGACTTCAAGGAGCTAATATATGTAAATTAGGAGTTAAGCACCTGGCATTAGCTACTATTTTTGTTGTTAGGCATCTTGCTTATCAAATGCCTTCTCCAGAGTCCATTGTTATAGGAACTGATATTGGCTCCGACGCAACCTTCCACCTAGATATTGCATGACTCTTTTTTTTTTAAGTTTTTAAAGTTTATTTATTTATTTTGAGAAAGAGCGAGCAGAAGAGGGGCAGAGAGAGAGGGAGAGAGAGAATCCCAAGCAGGCTCTGCATGGTCCGCACAGAACCCGACGTGGGGCTCAAACTCAGAAACCGTGAGATCGTGACCTGGGCTGAAACCAAGAGTAGGACACTTAACCGGCAGAACCCTTGCATGACTCTTTAAGGGCTTTTGGCTTTGCCATGCCTCTGGCACACTCCAAATGTGTTACAAAGAAAGTCTCATCCTCTGTCTTTCAAAAGGTAAATGGCACTATTTTAAGTCTTGGGACTTGCCTTGGGCAGGGGCCAGCCTCACCTGCCTCTGGACCAGTGTTCCGAGCCTGGCACCATAGTGGTGTCTATCCCCGGGGGTCGCTGTGACTACACCTCCCACAGGCCCAGAAGCGGGTATGGACAGATGCTGCCAAGACAGTGGAAGTGGCCACGGGGTGGGTAGCAGAGAACTAAGTGGAGGAGCCCAGCACTGGAAGGGCCCATGTGCCGATAACCCAGGGATTGTGGGCCAGCATAGCCGCAATGTTTGGTCCAATCACACATGCAAATATCTTCCGGAAGGGGGTGCCTGGGTGGCTCAGTTGGTTAAGCGTCTGACTCTCGATCGTGGCTCAGGTCCTGATCTCACAGTTCAGGGGTGTCAAGCTCCACGTGGGGTTCTGTGCTCACAGCGCAGAGCCTGCTTGGGATTCTCTCTGCCCCATCCCTGCACTCACGCATGTACACATGTTCTCTCTCTCTCTGTCTGTGTCTCTCTCTCCCTGTCTCAAAATAAACAAATAAACATTAAAAAGAGAAAAAAAAAAGGATCTCATGGATCTGGACTCAGAAAATTAATTGCGGAAGTCTGGTAAGCCAGACCCTGATCAGGGTGCAAGTATCTGTCTCTTCCTGTGGCCTGAAGTGGATGAAACATGGGCACCCACCCAAGGAAGAGACCACAACCAAAGGGAGGCAGAAAGTACAATAGTTGCCCCCAATCTGGAGAGAATGATAGAGACAGAAGTGATATAGACACCACCTCCATCTCCTGAGACTGTCTGCCAGGGGTAGGGACAGACCAAATATTTAACAAGGGTAGCCATGTAGCGTGATGGGTTTCATGCCAGAGACATGTAAGTAGCTGTGGGCACAAGTCACAGGAGACCCGGGTTCACCCTGAGCTCTCAGTGGCAGAGGCTTCCCTCGACCGTGGCTGAAGGTTACCAGACCCACTAGCCTTTATTTCTTTATCCCTGTCTACATGTGAAGGAACTGAGAATGCCATGCTTGCCTTGTGTTGGCCGTATGTGGCTGTCCTAGCCCAGAACCTCTGAGAGAGGGGGAATCAGGTCCCCTTGTTCACCACCGTGTCTCGAGCACACAGGAAAGCATGTGGCGTTAGCAGATGCTCTGTAGTTATTCGCTGAATACATGGATGGCTGCATGAACTAATGAATCCCAACGTAACACAATGATGGGGAACCCAGGGAAGTGGTGCCCAGAAGTCCACATGCCAGGTAGCTGGCAGGTAGCAGGGCACAGTGTGGTTAACAAGGTAAGACCCACTCAAAATCACTGGGGTGGGAGTTTGCAGCAGGGACCAAGATATGCACGTAGAGCGGGACTAAAGAGCCTCCGTGAATCATGGCCCCAGGACCTGGGCAGGTCTGGGCCTTTGGATGGGGATCAACGTGCCCAGCAGCTGGGAATTGCTGACAATGGAGGAGGGCTGACACAGTAATGAAAAAGACATACGGTCCATTCAAGAGACAGCTAGTTAGTGAAGAAATTGCTCTGGAAGTAGAATATTTCTGAGGTGGATGCAGAATCCGTAGGCTTTAACTATAGATCACATCATGTTTTCAAACACATTTCTCTGTGTCGACAATTTCACTTATTCTGCAGGTTGTGACGGATTCAAGTGCCATAATTCCTGCCAATGAGACCAGAGCCACATCATGTGGGTTCCCAAATTGGGTTTGTGTATTGCAGCTAAATGGCCATCTCTTCATTTAGAGGAGCTACAGTTTGAAGATGCACCAACAGTACAGCCATGATGACAGATGAGAAACCCCCAGTCTGGCAGGTCCTCCCGCCCAGTCAGAGCTGGCTGCACACCCGGGAGGCCCTGTCTGCACCTGCTGGTAGTGTCATCTCATGTGTGGCCTTGCAGTTTGGGGATGGCAGTTGGGGCCTGAGGCAGCTGGTGTGCTGCAGGGGCAGATGGAACTCTGTCCAGAACTCAGTCCAGAACTCAAGGGTCATATCTAGTACCTAGGATAGCTGCTTCCAAGGTTCCTCAGGCTGCACTTCACAAGGACCAGCAAAGGGTAGAGATACCGGCACAGTGTGAAACACGGGGTCCTTGGGTATCTGTTTGAGGCAAAGCACCTGCAGGGATGGGGAGGCTGATTGAGTCAGGTTTCATGAGGTCGCAAGAGCAGACACGCAAAAACATGCTGCAGTGATGCTTCCAATATAAAGATGTATGGATTGGGGTGCTTGGGTAGCTCAGTTGGTTAAGTATCCGACTTTGGCTCAGGTCATGATCTGGTGGTTCGTGAGTTTGAGCCCCGCATCAGGCTCTGTGATGACAGCTCAGAGCCTGGACCCTACTTCAGATTCTATGTCTCCTTCCCCCTCTGCCCCTCCCCTGCTTGCTCTCTCTCTCTCAAAAATAAATACACATTAAAAAAAATTTTTTTTAAAAAGATGTATGGATTGAAAGTAAATGGATAGGCAAAGATATACCATGCTAACACTAACCAAAAGAAAGCGGGAGTTGCTGTACAAATTTCAGACAGAGCAGACTTCAGACCAAGAAAAGTTACCAGGGACAAAGAGGGGCATTACATAATAATAAAGATGTCAATTCTCTAAGAAGACATAACAAGCCTTAATATGTATGCTACTAACAACAGAGCATCAAAAGTATTGTCCTCTGGTTGTATACATACACTCTTATAATTTCTTTGACCCATACTCTTAACTACTGCTCACGCTATTATCCCTCTGAAAATGAAATTCAAGAGAACTTAGCTGCGCTCAGAGCTGTCTGCGTTCTGAGACGCAACAGTTCAGTCCGGGTTGAAACGAGGGGCTTATGCAAGGAATTCAGGGAATTCGGGGATGAAGTTTGGCTTTTCATAGAAGGTTAGATTGCTTTATATCAGAGCAACATTCGGAGCTGAGAAAATCAACCAGAGCTGAGACTTGAATGCTCTTGCTGCTGGTTCAGGAGAAAATTGAGGAGAATAGGTAAAAGCTGATTCAGATAAGCTGGAGCTCAAGTCTGTTTCTTTTGCCTCCTCCACGTGGTGCTGGGACCAGTTCTCAGGGATGAGCTAGGCGAGCGCTGGTTCCACTGGGAGAGAAGGAGTCAGTAAGAACGTCTCCTGCAAAGTCTTCTAACGTTGAAGCTGGCTTCATGACAGACAGCCTTTGCTCCTGTGCAGACCAGCATGGAAGATAAAAAATTATAAAAGTGTCAGCTCAAAGACGTTTAGTTCTTTCTCAAATGGCAATTCTCAGCATGCCACAGAGCTACTGGTTAACTCAGTAGCGTCACAGATGGGGCTTATGAGCTCAAAATTATGGTGAAAATTTTATGAGGATCCATTAGCTTCATACGAGCAAACCACAGATGCTACTGGTGTACTTTGAGGAGTGATAAATAAATACTTACATACATACTTGTTTTCTTTAGCTGATTCATTCCTGAGGTAGAACCTGTATTTTATTTTCTCCTCCAGAGCTTGTGTTGAATGCTCGGGAATGATGTTTTAAAGACACTAAGCTTGTTTATTTGAGCTCTTGGGCCCCTCGGAGCAAAGCGGTCCTGACTGACCTTTCAGCATGGGTTGACTCAAAGTGACAGTTTCCTGTGATCTGTTACAGGAGAAACCATCTCTCTCTCCTTCCTGCGCTGAGCCATGTTAGCAGTCAGCCTGAAGAGTGAGCACAGGGTGAAGTCAGGGCTTCTGGCTTTTACTTCCAGCCTCCCCTGTTGTTCTCTTCCCCCCCACACATACCCGCCCCCCGCCTCCACAGAGCAGGCACCTGGTCTTACAGTGAGGCTGAACCAGGAGACAGTTCTGACTGGCAAACGCCAGGCTGTCCCCTGAATTGTCCCTTGTCCTGCTGACTAAGCCTTTCTTACTGAATCTTACAAGCTTGGATTCCTCTTCCCTTAGGATTAGTTTTTTTCCAGGAAGCTCTTCAATTTTTTTTCAATATAACGTTTAGTTATTTTTGAGAAAGAGAGAGAGAGCGAGCGAGTAGGGGAGGTACAGAGAGAGGGAGACCCAGAATCCGAAGCAGGCTCCAGGCTCCGAGCTGTCAGCAAAGAGCCCAATGTGGGACTCAAAATCATGAGCTGTGAGATCATGACCTGAGCTGAAGTCAGCCGCTCAACCGACTGAGCCACCTAGGTGCCCCTAGACTAGCATCCTTTAAAATTTTTTTAATGTTTATTTATTTTTGAGATAGAGAGAGACAGAGCATGAATGGGGGAGGGTCAGAGAGGGAGACACAGAATCTGAAACAGGCTCCAGGCTCTGAGCAGTCAGCACAGAGCCCGACACGGGGCTCGAACTCACGGACCGCGAGATCGTGACCTGAGCCGGAGTCAGACGCTTAACCCACTGAGCCACCCAGGCGCCCCTAGACTAGCATCCTTTAAATGTGCTCAGAACACTGACACTGGCCTACATTTGGGCAAAACTCATCTCAAAGAAAGCCTATTTCACAATCAAGTGTTGAATATCTCATGCAGTTTACTGAATACTGTACCATGGAAATCAGAATGGGTGTGTGGGGACAGAACGGCTGTGTGTCAGTTGCTTACCCTTGTGATGGCGTGGCTGACGGGGTGCCGTGGCCTGCCACCACTACCCAGCATCACAGGAGAGGAGCATGCCACGTATCGCTAGTTCAGGAAACTAGCACAATTCCAAATTTCAAGTATGGTTTCTACTTACGGGGGGCATTGCTTTTGCACCACGGTCAAGTTGAAAAATCATAAGTGAAGCCATCGTAAGCCAGGGACTATCTGCACTTTCTATATTCTAGATACTGTGTTAAACATTTTGTATACTGTAATTGATTCAATTCTCAAAATAACCTTGTTAATCAAGATTCTTTTGATTACAAATGACAGAAACTTCAACTAAAACCGGCTTACACATACAAGGCAATTTATTGACTTAAGTAACCAAAAGTCCAACATAAGCACATACCAAAATTAAACAAAGTAGTGATATGGTTCCCTCTGGGTGGATCTTGGGTAATTTCTCTTTCCCTTTTTATGTTCTACATTATGTATTTGCTTATACTAGACATTTGCTATGTTTAAAATCAGAGAAACTTTATTTGAACGGGGCTTATACAGCATTCTCCACATCGTTTCATATATTCTAATCAACTGGGACTCTTGTTCCCTGGGCTATGGTGTCCTCAAGGGCAAGGACTTTTACATGTGTCTTTGTAGGACCTTCCTTGTCTTTTCAATTTGTGCTCAAAGATGTACATAAGGTGGATTGAATTCACACGTCTCACAAGGATGCTTTTTGCTCTTCCAATTCTTTCAGAAGACAGATGATAATAAGACAATAGTTTACACTTGATTCAATCCGTGATTCCTCAGGACAAACCATGTAACCTCAAATGGAGGTAATAATCTCAGGTTATTGTGAAGCTCAAATGAATTAAAGCCCCGTGTGAGCTGTAAAATTCTGTACACCTGGCAGTCGGTAATGACTTGGGTTTATAGAGACTTCTCATTCCACAGCCTCTATCCTAGGTGAGTCATGTCTATTTCTAAATTTTCTAAGAACCATCATTATCTCTTGATGAAAAGATATGGGAGAGGAGAGAGGAGCTGGGAACATCAATTTAGGACACATTATTAATCCCCTGCCGTGTGCATGCTCCACACCCACATATCCTGCTGTCAGATTGTCAGATTCTTCTGACATCTCCTTCTGGAAAGCTTGAAGGGCTCTCAAGCCCAATAGGTTTGAGACTGAGTTCAGGATCTTGCTTCCAAAACTGGTCCTCTTGAAGCGTTCTTCATACCAGTGAATCTTTCCACCCTCAACTCTCTCTCTTCCTCAGACTCCATATTCAAGCCACTGCCATGATCTGTCTACTTCACCTGTTATAGGTCTCTGGAATTTATTCTTCTTTTCATCTTCACTGCCATGACTCTAGTCCAAGGTACCATCACTCCACCTCCTACTTGATCTCTCCATGGAAGAGCTTCCTTTCTTCCAATCAACTCCACTTAGTAGCCAAACACAACTCTGATCGTGTCACCTGCTCAAAACTCTTCAGTGACTTCCTCACTCTGAGGATACAGGTCCCATCTTTAGGCAAACTCACGCAGGCCCTGCAGTGAGTAGGGTACCACCTGTCTTTTACCGTCTACCCTCATTTTCCACCCCTTCACTCTTTCGGCTCCTCCTGTGTGAGCTCCTTAGAGGCCCTCCTACCTGCCTCTTTATGGGCTGTTCCCCCAGAATGGAAGGACATTCCTCTATCCTCCGGTTAATCCTTCACAACATACATAACATCTCAAATGTCACGTCCTTGGCATCTGTCTTTTATTTCCCTGACTAGGTTTATCCGCCTTTGGTTCTGTCAGAATTCCATATGTCCTCTTCTTAGCACTTGCTACAGTTGCAATTTTACATTGTTGGTTTCATTACTTGATTAGTATTTGTTTAATTACTCGATTAATATTTCCACCAGATTGTAAGGTCTGTGAGGGTAGTGACTGTGTCTCTTTGTATTCCCTATCATATCCGTAGCATATGGATGGGGACAGATCCCAGGGGATGGGGACAGCAGGGGATGAGGACAGCACCCAGCAGATGATTGATACACATGTGTTGGACAGATGGATGAATGAATGAATGAATGAATGAATACATGTGTACATACCAGGCACAGTGCTAGGAGCTAGGGATACAAAAAAATCAAGTACCCACAGTCAGGCTGGACATGGGCACAAGTCCACGGCCAGTCACAGTGCAAGGGAGAGTAGCCTGGTCCTGGAGGCTCGGGGACCACTCTCAGAGGAGACAGATTTTAAGATGAATCCCCAAGGACTAGCACGAATGCATTAGCTCGGTGAGCAAGGTGGCCCCAGATCTGCATTTTACAAACACCCTAGTAATTCAAATTGGGGTGGGGGTAGGGCTAGGGTGGGTCACATGCTGAGAAGCATTAGTGTGGGAGGTTAGGGGGGGAGACAGGTAAGGGGGCTTCAGTGATAGTCGAGGTGTAGGGCATGGTCTTGTTTTAAATGCTGGACATTCCAGGGGCGCCCAGGTGGATCAGTCAGTTAAGCATCTGACTTCAGCTCAGGTCATGATCTCACAGTGGGTGAGTTAGAGCCCCCCGTCAGGCTCTGCGCTGACAGCTCAGAGCCTGGAGCCTGCTTCAGATTCTCTGCTTCAGATTCTGTGTCTCCCTCTCTCTCCTCCTCTCCCCCACTCACGCTCTGTCTCTCAAGAATGAATAAACGTTTAAAAAAATTTTTAATGCTAGACATTCCAAGTGGGGACTCCATGCCATGTCTCTTTGCACAGACTGAAGAAGGAGATATCCTCCCAGGATGCAGACCTGAGGCCTAGAGGCCAAGGCTCTGAGCTGAGCTTTTTCCCTGGAGAAGGGAGTTGGTTGTGGAGACCCTACAAAGGCCTAGCTTTTATATTTGTGTGTTTCCCCTGGACTATGAGAAAGTTTCGTAAAGCGTGCATAAATGGAAAACATGGCTTGCTCCTACATCAGCGATTCCCCTTAGGTCTAGCTGGGCAGAGAGGTCTGGTCCCCCTGACTGCCTTGGGCCATGGAGGCATGGAGAATCACAAGAAGTCAGCCTGCTATTTCGTCTTTGCTGGAGGAGTGGGCTTTGTCCTAGAGGTTAGGGAGGTGAGAGCCAAGGGAAGACTTGAGGGCAGCGAAGATCCCTTCGCTCCCAAGAGAGGCAGATGAAGGGCAGTCTCTCCTCTCTCTCTTACTCTTCAAATCCAGTCATTCTTCAGGATTGATCATTTTTCTCTTCCCCCTTTTCTTCTTTCTTGCTGACATGTCTTTCTCTTGCCTTTTCCAGAAAATTCCTACTCACCTAACAAACCCCAGATTATAAATCACCACCTCTTTTCTGTGGTGTTCTCTGACTGTCTCAGGCAGGCCACACATGCGTGCGCACACACACACACACGCACACCCCATGTCTACATGAGAAACAATAGTAAAATTGGTCTTGGAGTCTGAAGAAGTAGATATGAATCTGAGCTATTTCATTCCCTCTTACTAGTTCTGGGACGTTGGGGAAGTTCTCGATCCTAGCTGAGCCACTACCTTTCCTCATCTGTAAAATGGGGACTTAATATTTACCTTGTGGGCTATTGTGAAACTTAAGATGGATGTCAAGATGGATATGTAGGCTATAAACGCGCATCAGAAACATCCCATTGTTGGATTTCTTTTACTTCTGGCTACATTAAACTCTGATGGCCTAACACCCTACCTAAGACTTCCCTTCAGCTGGTGAGTGCCCCACAGGAGACACCTGGCCTCCTGCCCTTTCACTCTCTGCCTGTACCCAGGGATCTACAAAAGACAGCCTGCTGAATGCATGACTTTGCAATCCCTCGTCACCCCTGGGAAGGAGGTAAAGGCCTATTTGAGTTTGGCCCACTTGGTGAGGTTTAGACGGACATACTGTTCTTATTCAGTGTCCTCGGTTTGGCCAGTCTGCCCAAGTTTATTTTTTTATTTTTATTTTTTTATAGTTTATTTATTTTGAGAGATGGAGTAAGTGGGGAGGGGCAAAGAGAGAGGGAGAGAGAGAATCCAAAGCAGGCTTCACACTGTCAGCTCAGAGCCCGATCATGATCAGAGAGATCATGAACTGAGCCGAAATCAAGAGCTGGACACTTAATGGACTGAGACAGGCGCCCCTGCCCAAGTTTAAAGTGGAGAAAGAAGTTTCTTCCCCTCCTATGCCCTTGTCCTTTGGTTTTCCTCGAACCATCAATCACCAAGATACAGTCAGCCTCCCTGGCCACACTTCTCATGTGTGGGCACTTGGGCCTCCACAACTACCGGTTCAGAGCTCTGAGCACCCTACCCACTGCTCTCCCTTCCCCCAGACTGCCTTTCCCTGCAGCCCCTCCTGCCTGTCTTGCTGTTGACATCGAAGGACAAATGCAGTCCTATATTTCAAAGTCATCGGGCAGATCTGATTAATTTTGGAAATGAACAACATGAAGATTCATCACAAACTTTCAGGTATGAGCAGCAATAAACAAAACCAGAGCATGGAGTGCTATTTATTTATTAAAACAGTAAATTGAAGGGAAATGGGCTATTTGTTTTGCACGATGTCTTCCACAGAAATAATTGGCTCATTAATCACACTCTTGCTGTGGTCACGTTCAGAAGGTCAGGCTCGCCAGGGAATTGAAACAGGGGGGCGGTCTGCACAGCCCTGGCAGCGTGTAGAGCCTGGGGGGATGCTGGCTGCTGGGGGTCTTGGCATGTCCTATGGATTCTGTGTCACATGAAGGCAGCCAGGAGGCTGGAAGGCAGTGTGGCACAGTGGCTCGGGCAGCAGGGGGCCTGGGTTCAAATTCTGGCTACTGCCACTTCCTATCTGTATGACCTTGGGCCGGCTAGTTCACTCCTATGTCTTGATGTCTTCATCTATAAAATGATGCTGGTAATGGGAACTAACTTGTAGGGCACCAAGAGTTTAAGTGAGTTGGCAAGGCACCAGCATGGGTCCAGGGCAGGTTTGGTGCTCTTATGGATGTTAGTTGTGTTTGTTCGTTCGGTCCAGGTAGAGCCTCAGGCTGGGGCACCCTGGTGTCGTGGAAGCTTGGAGCATAAGGTTACTGCGGTATTGCCAAAGGTGGCCAAAGGAGGCAGACAGCATAGTAGAGGCTAGGGGGTCAGGCTCTGCAGTCAGCCTCCTTGGGTTCAAATCCAACCTCTGTCTCTTACTAGTTATATGTCCTTATAGAATGACTTGGCCTTTGTGTGCCTCAGTTTTCTTCACTGTAAACTGGGGGTGATCATGATAGCACTGCTTGGTGAGACTATAATGAACGTTAAATGAGAAAATAAATGGAAAGTACTTGCCTTGGTGGTGGGCTGTAGAAATAATCGACATTTGTTATGATCATTTTTAGGACCTTCCTGGCCTGGGCCTTTCCCCCAGACACCCGGCATGGTCCAGGCATGGTGGAGGTGAGCAGACATGCTGAACTTTGGGCCCCTTCCCTGGCAGGGACGCAGAGGGTGCCAGAGCCCAAAAGGGGAAAGGCTGGGGAAGGTGTGCCTACAGCAAAGGCCAATGCCACAGCGCAGCTGGAGGGTCCACGTGGTTTGGGCGGGTGACAGCAATGAGCAGGGGTTTGGGTTGATGGGACAGCGCAGAGCCCCCATGAGTAGGTGGTCTCTAGCAGCAGCAGCCCAGCCAACAAGAGGCTGCAGAGCACCATCCCAGTGGGCCGAGGGTCACGGAGAGGACCCAGCTGGGAATCAGACTTCTGGAGGAGCACAACGGAGGGGGTGGATGGGCAGGGTGGAAAGGCCAAATGCGGGGCGCCCATGCATTCCTATCCTCTCTTCTGCTCACCCACTCTGGTACCCTTGCCTATGGAAGCCAGAGCCAGAGTCTTTCCCAACACATCACTCCAGGAAGCTGTGGCCAACCAAATGCCCTCAAATGGATGGGACCTCTTTGCTAGTCCAGGGCTACAAGGTCAAAGCCCATCCTAGGCTCTTCTAGGGCAGTGAGGTCAGCTCCCTCACATGCTGGTCAGGAGGGGCTGAGGCTATTGAAGAAGGCCTGAGTTTCTTTTTCTTTCTTTCTTTCTTTCTTTCTTTCTTTCTTTCTTTCTTTCTTTCTTTCTAAGTTTATTTATTTTGAAAGAGAAGGAGAGAGAAAGTGAGCATGAATAGGGGAGAGGCAGAGAGAGGGAGAGAGAGAATCCCAAGCAGTTTCTACAATGTCAGTGCAGAGCTCGATGCAGGGCTGGATCCCACAACTGTGAGATCATAAACGGAGCCAAAGTCAAGAGTTGGACGCTTAATGGACTGAGCCACTCAGGTGCCCCTGAAGGATGCCTGAGTTTCAATGACCCTAGAGGAAGTGGACAGGAGGAGGCAACATCCTTGAGAGACTCCAGCTGTAGGTGGGAAGACCTCTCTCCCTTTTCTTTCACATCAGTGAAGGAATACTTAAGTGGGAAAGTACGAGGTGTGGTCAGTTTCAGGGCAGGAGGCATCCAGAGACTGGGGGAAGGGTGTGAGCTGGTGAGGCGAGAGGGCCAGTAGGCGGCCTGGGACACCCAGACCAGGGTGAGGCTGAGCGTCAGCGTGCTGGTTATTCTCCCTCTTGGCTCTTCCCTGGCCTGCTATGTGGACTGCATCAGTGGTTCTTCTGCCCTCTGCCTCCAGTTGGGTTTGGCCAATGCGAGGCTCTGGTAGAATATCTGACAGCAGGGGGGCAATGGGGAAGAAGTGGAGGTATTTGCCCTAAGCCTTCCCCCTGCTCCCCAAAGGCTCCCTCCCTGCTGGGCTGCGGGCTCTACAGTGGGAGGCCCTCAGGCTGTGGCTGTCCGTCCTGCTGGGCAACCCACTCCCATGGCAGCATCAGTGAGGGTTGGAAGCCCCCTGCTCTTAGTCCCTTTAGCTAGAAGAGTAGGTACCGCGTCCACTTTTGCTGTCTGGCGTGCTTCCCCCTACCCTGCCCACACCTCTGAAGAACGCTGTCATTCTCCTGAAACCCTCTTCAGTTAACCTCCGGGGGCATCATCTGCTTCCTCCAAGGTCCTGATTCAGTTGCGGAGCACAGAAGGGTCCTTTTGTCCGAGTAGGGAAACGGGTCAGATTATGCCAGGGGCATTTCCGTGGTCAGGAGCTGAAGACGGACCAGGCCTGTGGAAAAGTGTGAGTAGGACATCGAAGGGGAGCAGAAAGTTTTTGGGGAAAGTAACTCTCGCACCGCTCCTTGGTATGGGGGTCATTTCCTTGGAACTCCTGTTGGCAGTTTGATCCCTCACAGAAATCCTGGCAAGCCTTACCACGGAACCCAGGGATGGGATCTGGGCCCACACTTCTGAGCACAAAGGGAGCACAGCACCCCCTAGGGGCTGATGTGAGAGTGGCAGCACCTCTAGAAGAGGAGGGGGGAGGGGCAGAGAGGGGCACAGGTCCCAGAGTCCGGGCTCAGGTGCCTCTCTCACCAGAAGCAGCTCCTTTTAGGAAAAGGTTCTGTGTCATGGGCTAGATTGTGGGTGTTTTCTTAAAAAAAAAAAATGCTGTGTCACAGGCAGGATCTGCAGTATAATTTGCCAGTCCAGGTACAAAATAAAAGTACGGGGCTCCTTGTTCAGAAATTATTAAGAATTTCAAGACACAAGAGCATGGAACTAAGCCGAGGTGGGGGCCCTGAGCTCGGAGCCTCATGCCGCATGCCCATGAAGCCTGGTTGGGTCACAGCTTGTGGAGACCACGCGGGGAGCCCCCACCCCTAGGCCAAGCAAGGGAGGTAACAGAGACAGGCATGACGTGGTGACAGCCTTGAAAGTCTGGCTTCCGGGTGTGGCTATGCTGTGTAATTTGAAAACATACACATAGTAGGGCTGATGCCTCTCTAGGCCCTTTCTGGCTAATTGTGTGAGCCAGATACCAATGAAGGACAAAATTCCTGTCTGTGGGTGGGGAGAGGTGGGCTGAGGCCAGAGGGCGGGGCAGCGGGACCTGAGGGTCTTGTGGGGTCAGGGGCTGGATGTGGGCCAGTGCATCTACTACATTCCCCTCCCTCCTCTTTGGCTGAAGTCAGGAGAGAGGGCATGGCTGAGGGAGGATACATTTTTGGGTGGCTCTGTTCATGTTTGCTTTCTTGGGCTATTTAGATGGTTGTCATCACGAGGAAAGCAAACAAACACAGACTCTTAAGGCTAGAGAGTCTCTCCATCTTGCCTCGGAACTGCCTTGTATCTCTTACCTGGAATTAGGAAGAAATGGTGAGGACAGAAGAACTCGGATTTCCTCTGCTTCACAAGAACAATGTTAAATGGTGTTAAGCGACGGCAGCCCAAAAGATCTTTGGGGAGTGGGCAGAAATAGCTCTTCTCTTTGGAGTCAGTGTGTGCGTGTGTGTGTGTGTGTGTGTGTGTGTCCATGCATGTACCTATGTGACCGCTGCATGTGAGTGCACACACGTGTGCACGTGAGGGGCTGTGTGAGCCTGGGCATGCGTTTACATAGAAGGTGCAGATGATGTCCCTCTGCTGCACATGTGCGCAGTAGTTGTAGGCATGGTGTGCGTGTTCACACACGTGTGAGGGTCTGGGAATGAGCAGGTTCTGGTGTCTAAAATCTTTACATCCTGCTCTGGTCAGTCTTGTTGGCTGTAAAGGGCAGGGACCCGCTCAGCCAACTCTGGGAAAAGGCGAATTGGCAGGATGTGGATGGGTGGGGTCTGGAATGAGGAGGAAATGCGGGCAGCTCTAAGGCTGTCTCTGGTCTTCGTCTGTGTCATGGCCACATGCTACGCCTTCCTCACGGCGGGTCTGCTGCCTCTGCTCATCAGCTCCTTTCTCTGCTCCGCTCAGCTGTGGTTTCCCCCTCGTGACCTCAGCACGCACGAGGCTGTGGCATGGTCGGTCCTCCTGGGTCCCCAATCTACCCTATGGCATATCTCTACGTATGGCCATGGCTTCTTCACTAACTGGTTGATTTTTTTAAATTTTTTTAACTGTTTATTTATTTTTGAGAGAGACAGACAGAACGTGAGTGGGTTAGGGGCAGGGAGAGAGGGAGACACAGAATCCCAAGCAGGCTCCAGATTCCGGGCTGTCAGCACAGAACCTGATGCGGGGCTCGAACTCACGAGCTGTGAGATCATGACCTGAGCCAAAGTCGGACATTCAATCAAATGAGCCACCCAGGCACCTCTGGTTGATTTTTTATGTGTGTCATAGTGCAAATGTGCAAGCAGAATTTGATTGACCCCGTTCATCTTTCTGTGTTAAGTCATTGATTACTGGCCAGCCTATGGACACTTCCCTTGGGTCAACTTGACTCCCCGTGGAGGAAGACAGCATGGTCATGGTACCAGGGGGGGATCACAGCTAGGGCTGTGGCTGGGACAGTTTTCCTCAAAAGGGGTGTGGATACAGAGGACAACGATAAACTTCTCAGGTCTGCATGCACAAACTCCCTGTCACCTGCTCAGTGCCCACTCTCTTCCCTGGGGACACCAGGACAACTGGGGTGCCCCCAACAGGCAGGACTTGCCAGGCAAGGTGGGTATGAGTGTAGGCAGTCCCCCGGAGCCTGGAGTATGCCCTTCACCACCCCTCTTCTGCTCTCTTTTATGGGCTGAGTTGTGTTGAATCCATATGTTGAAGTCCTGGAAGTCCCCTCAGAATGTGACCTTACTTGGAGAAGGGGTCTTTACAGAAGCAGTGAAATTAAAATGAGGACATTAGGATGGGTCCTAATCCAATATGACTGGATGGGGCACCTGGGTGGCTTAGTTGGTTAAGCCTCCGACTTCAGCTCAGGTCATGATCTCGAGGTTTGTGAGTTCGAGCCCTGCGTCGGGCTCTGTGCTCACAGCTGAGAGCCTGGAGCCTGCTTCAGATTCTGTGTCTCCCTCTCCCTCTTCCTTCCCCCTGCTCCCGCTCTGACTCTCTCTGTCTTTCAATAGTAAATAAACGTTAAAAAAAATTTGTTTTAAAAAAGAGGAAGAAATTTGGAAACTGAGTCACACACACAGGGAAGACAGTGCAAAGGCACAGGGAAAAGACGGTTAATTGTAAGCCAAGGAGAGAGGCCTGGACACAACCTTCCGTCACAGCCCTCAGAGGAGTCAACCCTGCTGACAGCTTGATCTCGGACTTTTGGACTCCAGACTGAGAGACAACACGTTTCTGTTGTTTGAGCCACCCAGTGTGTGGCACTGTTACAGAAGTTCTGGAAAACTCATACTCACTCCAAGAAAAACTTCTTGAAAAAAAACAAAGAAGATACGGGTCACCAACATCTCTAGACGGTGGGTTAGGGCCACAGGCATCCAGAGCATGTGACAGCCAGGAAGCTAGGCCCTCTCACACCCACAGCCCACCCCTGACCTGGGCGTTTCCGAAACTCAGTTCCTGGACTCACTGAAGGAGGAAAATCTGCGGCTGGCGCCCGAGCTACTCATTTACCATCTTCGGTGAGACCCAGGCGACAGTTTTAGGCCAGGGGAAAAACTGATGACATAGCATTTCAGGAAGATCACTATGACCGTTGCAGGGAGGAGGGCTGCTGAGGTGGTGTGGCGGGGCCCATGCGAGCAATGAAGCAAGATGTGAGCAGTGGGGGCGTGAGGGACGAGAGGAGGTCTCTGGCGTGAGCACCTGGTGGAGGTCACTAGAGCGGTCCTGGGAGAGGAGCAATAGGTTGGTTCTCTGCTTGTCACATCAGCATTGTCTGAGGGACACCCACCCAGATGCCCAGGGCCCGTCAGCAGCCGGAGATTGGGCCTGGAGCTCAGGATATAGATGTGGATTTGGGCGTCCTGGTGTCTGGGTGGCCCTGTGTCAGGGGCATGAGACTGTGGTGCAGGAGTGGCCATGAGCAGCTTCTCCTGGAGCAGACCCAAAGACTGGCATGTGGGAGGTGACTGGGGCACAACAAGGAGGGAGCTGGAGGGCGGGGAGATAGGGAGGGAGGAATGCCAGTGAAGTGCCCATTAAGGTGGGTTACTGGGGCTCAGTCCTATGGGGGGACTGTGCGGTGGGGGGTGAGGCCTCACATGTGTGTTCCTGAAGGGTGAGGAGGCCCATCCCTCACGGACGGGCTTGTTCCTGAGGCCCAACCCCCTCAGTACTTCGGTCTACCCACACGCAGGCCCAAGCATGTGCCTGTGGCCAGAGAAGGGCCTCAGACAGAGACATAGGAAGCTGCAGGAGCTGCAGGTCTGTGACCCCCTGGCAAGTGACCTTTGGGGCCAGCCAGGATACGGCCAGGTCGCTGGCTTCTGCCATTGTCTCTGCAAACAATCGTGTCCACTTCCGGTCGGGAGTGAGGGGCCCATCTTCTCCCTTCACTTCTCGGAGCGGGTGGGAGCCTGGGTACCTGCAGGCGAGGGCTGGGGCTGAGCTGTGGAATCAGGCTGTGGGGCTCGCTGTCCTGGAGGTCTTAGACACCTGCTAAAAGAGCCCTTAATGGTATCAGAACTGTTTCCTGTTTCTACCAAGTCGTCGGATGTGCAAACCATTAAGAAAATAATGATCTCACTCCAGGGCATTCAGAGAGCCCCCAGACAGCTGCTAGTTAGCTTGCACCAACATCAGGGAAAAGCAGCCAGCTGAGGCTGGATGTGGCCGAGTGCCCTTGGCCTCCTTCCTTTACATTCTCCCCTCCTGCCTCTGCCCCACGCTCACCAGCCCCTCTGCTTTGGAGACGTGTGACCTTGTGTGTCTCACTTTTATGCCTCTGAGACCCAAGTGAGCCTGGACTGGCCATGTGGCCCTCACTCTTTGGGGGCCAGGGCCCTCAGGGATTATCTCCAAGACAATTCTCCCACCAGGGCCTGGGCCTCTGGGCTCAGGGAGGAGCTGCCCCCTATCGCCCTGTTTTCACTGCCCCCAGATTAGCTCAAAGGGGAGAGCTCTATTCTGGGGTTTGCTTCTTAGAGTGTAGACGTTGGGAGTGGCTGAAGGCAGGGTGCCTTTGATAGGACAGGGATGTGCGGAGTTTGTAAAAGTGTGGGTTTGGGTGAGGGCAAGCGCCTCTAGGCAGGTGAGACTGACGGTGTAGATGCTGGCACAGGCTGGATGGGCCACAGAAGCCAACAGGCCTGGTGAAGTATGGGCATCGACTGGTGTCAAGGTGTGGATATCCATGACGGCGGCTGGGTGTTAGTATGTCAGTGGATAAAATAATAGTAGTTACGACTTGATGGCACTTACCATGTACCTATTGCTGTTCTTAGTGTTTTACATAAATTCCCACTCGTTTAATTTTCACAACAACCCCACAGAAGACATTCCTATTTTTTAAGGAGAGGAAACAGATGGAGAGGTTTAGTGGCTGCCCGAGACCATCCAGCCAATAGCTGAGGCTGACTCAGAGTCCCCACTCCTGGTTCCTCTGCCCTACAGCAGGGACGGGGCGCAGGCTGTGGAGGTGTGGGTGTGGGTAGACGCGGGGCATCAGTGATTGTGGCTTCAAGTAGAGGCCGCCGGGTGTAGGGGAGCACGTGATGGATGTAGCTGGGGTGGGAGGCCTGGGAGAGAGCAGGAGGAAGGGTACAAGGGAAGGGATCCTGGCGGGGACCGAGCAGGGGTCTCAGACTTCAGCAGGGAATCAGAATTCCTGGACCATTTGTTAAAACCCTGTTTCTGATTCAGGATTTCCAGGTGGGGCTCGAGAACCGCCCTTCTAGTAAGTCTTCAGATGACGCCAATGCCGCTGGTCTGGGGACCAGACTTGGGGGCCACTGGCAGGCGCGTGTGTGGGGGTGATGATGAAGCACAGCAATTGGTGCTGAGAGGTGAAGCACCAGGTGGGTAGATGAGACTAGAATGGAGGGGACTTGGGAAGCGTGGCTGGGTTGCAGGGCTCAGAGGAGTTTGTTAGAATGAGGTAGAGGAATAAGTGTGGGGGAAGCCATATTGAGGCCCTGGCTTCTGGAATATGGCAAAGGCAGTGCCTACAATTCCCTCTTGAGGGTCTTGCTTCCCGTGTCCACCTCCTGGGTGGGAGCCATCAGGTGGGAGCCGCCTGGCCAATGTCTGGGTATCCTCTCTGGTCTGTGGTGGGAAAGCAGTGTAACCCTAGGTAGGGGGGGGGGGGGGGGGGGGGGGCGGCTATGGTGGCAGCCTGGGAAGTCCTAGTGGCCCTCTAGGGTGAAGCCTGTGCATGTGGGTGTCTTGGTGTGCCAGATGGCCAAGACGAGAGGCTCCTCTTCCTTGGGGGTCCCTGAGGCACAGGGGTATCTCTATGATCACCAGTGTTTCAGCTATAGATTATTGATCCCCAACAAGCAGGTGTTGGGACTGGAGGCCCCTGGGAAGGAGGTCCCAGAGAACTTGAGAGGGTGGGTGGGGCTGAAATCTGTCCAGGAAGGGTTTCCTCTCCTGCCTCGGTCCTACAGCCTGACACTCACTACTGCTCTGCTATGAGCGAGAGGGTTGGAGGTGGTGCTGGAGGTGGGGTTGGGGTGTCCTTCAAACTAAAAACAGGAGCCTTCAACCTGAGGAAGGCCTACTTTGGATTGGGACAAGAACCACTCAGCCGGAAGCTATTGGAGGGACAGAGGATTGAGTAAGAGGCTCCAAGAAACATGGTTCTATTCTGAGGGCCACTGGTCTCCTGAGGCTGGGCCCAGAGGGGTGACGTGGAACCATAACTGAAAGAGCCATGTGTTATGGGTTCAATTGTGTCCCTACCCCTCAGTACCTCAGACGAGAAGTCCTCTCCCCTCAGTACCTCAGAATGTGACCTTATTTGGAAATATAGTCTTCACAGAGGTAATCAAGTTAAAAGGAGGCCACAATGGTGGGCCCTAATCCAATATCACTGGTGTCCTTGTAAAAATGAGAAATGTGGACCCTGAGGCAGACACACAGAGGGACACAAGAAGCACATTGCCACCTACAAGCTGAGGAATGTTTGAGGCTATCAGAAGCTAGAAGAGAGGCCTGAAACAGATCCTCTCACAGCACTGGGAAGGACCCAACTCTGCCCATCTTTGATTTTGTACTCCCAGCCTCCAGAACTGGGACAGAATAAATTTCTGTTTAAGCCAGCCAGTCGGTGGCACTTTGTTATGACAGCCCCAGGAAACAAATACACTGTGACTCATGGAAGGAGCCGAACCGTCTTAGCAACTGGAAGGAGGCATTTGCTGTAGGCCAGGGTCACTGCTGAGGGCCGGGGCGATGGACCGCTTTGGGAGGTGAGGAAGGTGATATCAAGATGGGGCAGTGTGGCCTGAAGCCTAAAGCCCAGCAGCTGACGCTCGGGGGCCAGCAGAAACCCTGCTTTCTTCAGGAATGCTGTCTCCAAAGGACGCATCTGCTGTGGGAGAGGCAGATGGAGCCTTCTCTCTGGAGGTGACTGTGAGGTCACAGTGTCCCACTTGCCACCCTGGGCCTCACAAAGAAAGCGGGCTACAAGAACTCCAAGTTCAGAGGAACCAGGCAGGCAGCTCCACTGTGCACCAAATGACTGCAAAAGCCCTTTTCTTAATCAATAGTATTTTATTGTCAGTTATAAATATTTTCCATTTGTCCCCTATTTACAGTTGCAAAATAGTTTATGATATTATACCATCACCCACCATTCGGCACCTTTCTATAAACTCCATGAAAATTGAATAGGAAATAAAAAGCTCTTTTGGGGGGGTCCCGCTAACCTGGTTCCCCCAGACTCAAACAACCCCCCAGACAGCAGGCAGCATTGCAGCAGGTGCTACACAGTAGCAAAGGGACGGGCGGGGGCGGCTCCCAGCAGGGTCAGGACGCCAGGCTCCTCAGGACGTTGGTGATGCTCCAGTGCTGGCCTGAGCACCTCTGCAGCACCAGCTGGAAGCCAAACTCCGAGTCGCTGTTCTCCTGCAGCTCCAGACAGCGCTTGGACTTGCGGTTCTGGATGGGGCCTCCCTGGGAGCCGGGGCAGAGAGTGGAGTCAGAGGCTATAGACGAAACAGGGGAATCTGGGGGGGACCTTGGGCCTAGAGTTATCGGTGGGTCCAGATGCCTGGGGTCCAGAGAGGCTACGGGAGGTGTGGGGCCAGCATTCCCATGCAGCCTCAGGCTGCCCTTCTCTGATGTGTTGGTCTCCTCCCTGAGACCGAACATGTGCCTTGGTTTTCTTCACAGGGCCCTAGTTCTTCGTTAGGACGGAGACACCCTGCCCCAAATTCCATCCACTTGCTGGGGTGTGGCATGCTGGTTTGCTCCCATAGCTCCCACTCTGGGGGCCAGGCCCTGGTCCCCATAGGCATAGGCTGGGGTCCTGCTCTGAAAAGTCTAGTTCCTTGGGATTCCCCTCCCCATGACTGGCCTGAATTTGACCACCACCAGAGGCCCAGGACCTCCTGCTTTTAGGGTCCATGTACCCAAGTGGACCTCTAGAGTCATCAGTGTTGGTCTCCACCAAACTCAGTCTCCTGGATATGTCTCCTAGGCCACTGGGCTCCCTCGGCCCTGGGCATGCATGGTTTTCCCCCATGCTACTGATGTTCTAGAATGTTCTGTAGCCATGAACACTAAGTTTATGCCCAAAGCCTCTTGAAGGAAGAGAGGTGCTGCTCCCCAGAGTAGCCCCATGGCAGCAAAGAGGAGCCCAATAAGTTTTTATTTTAGTGAGGCCCTTGCAGAGCTCAGATACTCTGAGGCTGCTGGCTGTAAGTCTAAGCATCAGCCCAGACTATTTGAGTATCTTGGAGTTATACCAATTCTGCAGGCAGAATTGCTTGGGGTAGGTGGTGGTCCTTATAAGTACACTCTTTGGAGCTTAATGGCACTTGAGTAGATGTTCAAACTCACCTTCTCCCCAGAATCTACTCCTCTTGTGTTTACCACCTCAGTTATAAATATTTTCCATAAATAATTTCCCCCAAAAGCAATAGCCAGGCATTCGTGTGGGAGACCTGGGCATTCTCACTGACACCTCTGCCTTCTCCCCAGCATCTGATTAGGCACTAAGTCCTGCCAATTCCACATCCCTCTTGCCTGGTGACTGTCCCCTTATTGCTATCACATCACAACCCTGCCTGCGTTCAGGCCACCATCTTCTGTCCCCTGGACAACTGCATCAGCCTCCTAGCTGACCCCCCTCTGACCTCCAGAGGAAGGGAAGAGTGATGTCTTTGAAATGTATGTTTGGCCTAGAGGACAGAGCCCAAGTTCCTTAGCACAGGCCTTTCATGGCCTCATCTCCTCCCTCAGCCCCCACACCTTTTGTGCAGCCACACCAAACTTCCTGCAGTTGTGTAAAGATTTCTGTATTATCAGGGTTCCTAGACATCAAGCAAGCCGTGTCCTGTGCTGGGGGTCCTTCTCCATGCTTCCGTAGCAGGCCAAGGCACAGTCACGTTTCAAGGCTAAGCTCCTGCTCCATTTCTTCCAGAAGTCTCCTTATCTCTCACCTCAGCCCCTCCCACCTCTTCTCCTCCAGGCCACCCAGCTGGCGAGGTGCTATTCACCCATGTTTCCACCGTGTTTTCTCTCTTCGCCCAGCATGATTGAACGGTAGCGGAATTACTAGTTTACTTGTCTCCCCCCCACCCTCCCATACTGACAGCTCTATGTCTTATCAATTTCTGTGCCCTCAGCATCCAGCCAAAAGCCTGGTACATAACAGATGATCAGTAAATGTTGGCGGTCATGACCTGCATAGGTGAGGAGGGATGGGTTTCAAGACAGGGCTGCTGTGTTTCACTCTGGAGTGGCCCTGAGCAGGCCTGGCAGCAGGGGGAGGGAGGCCCCTGCCTCTTATGACTGCAGCCCACCCCCAGCTACATCCCATGCCCATTCCAGTGAACAGCATGCTGGGAGAGGAGACCACGAACTTCTTCTGAAAGGGGTCATCCCCAGTCAGCTACCACTATCCCCATGGTGATGGCTGACATCTCAGAGAACATGAAGACTCAGTTCTCACGGCAACCTAGGAAACTGGCAGTATTTACCGCGGTTGGACACACGCATCTCCGAGACCCAACACTCCCACACTAGGTCTGTACCTAGCACAAATGTGTGCACCAGAGACAAGCACCTGAGTGCTTTCTGCAACATGATTTGTAAAAGCTCCAATCTGGAAACAACCCAAATGCCCATTGATAGTAGAATGGATAAATAACTTGTGGTTAGTCGCATAACGGAATATTGTACAGCATCGCAAATATACAAACTAGAGCTCCACTCAATATGAATAAACCTAACAAATATCATGTTAGCAGAAGAAGCCAGATAAAGAACACATATATAATTCCACTTATATACACCCCCCAAACAGGCAAAATAGGACCACAGTGTTAGAGCCAGGATGGGGGTTATCTTTAAGGAGGGGGAGGGGAAAATGATTGACAGGAAGCAAGAGAGGGGCTCCTGGGATGCTGATGGGATGCTATTTCCTGACCTGGCTGGTGGCAATACAGGTGTTTGCTTTGCTTTAAACCACTGAGTTGAACATTTACATTTTGTGCATGTTTCTGTATGTATGTGTGCTATTCTTCAATTAAACAATTAAGACAAAAAAAATGCAGCTCCCTCAGAAGTGACTTTGAACAGTGGGTGAAGGAGGCAGGTAGTGAGAGACTGGATGGCAAAGGGGATCGGGGGTCTGTCTGTGCGTGTGTTGGGGAGGAGGAAGAGAATTCCCAATTTCCAGTGGGTGGAAGATGGCCCAGCAAATTTCTTCTGGAATATTCAAGGGAAGAAAGCAGGTCTCTCCTGCTGTGCGCCTGAGGAGAGCCGTGACTCA
Organism: Panthera uncia; assembly: GCF_023721935.1. Taxonomy (NCBI): domain Eukaryota; kingdom Metazoa; phylum Chordata; class Mammalia; order Carnivora; family Felidae; genus Panthera; species Panthera uncia. The sequence goes on along the minus strand of NC_064808.1, from coordinate 45,654,863 downwards.
TTGCACCCAAGAGCAGAGAGACACCAGTGCAAAGAGGAAACCCAAACAGCAAGCTCATCTCTCACCCAGAGAGACACCGGCTGACTCAGGCCCTGAGGGGGCAGAGGAACAAGTGGCAGTGAGACAAGGGCTCAGAAAGGACCCTGCAGTCTGCATGTGGAGTTCACTCTGAAGGCCGACCCTCTTGCTCTAATCAGCAACCTGGGTGACCTCTACTTCAGCCTGGGGCCTCCAGCTTTGCTGGGCCTCCTCCAGGGGTGACTCATGTAGCCTCCTGAACCAGCACTTTCTTTCCCATGCTGCTCTGCCCAGGAGCATTCAACTCAAATCCTTGTCGTGGAGGCAACCAGCAACGGGCCCCAGACTGTCCCCCTGAGGTTCCCACACGTGGGTCTGCTCCCGCTTCTCCACCCTTTCCCTTCCAATAGGGGAAGGTAGGGCTCATGTCCCCCGAGTTCCATGCCTTTCTAGTTTAAACTTCCACAAGGAACTGAGCAACAATTTTGTATAATTTTTCCAACCCGCCTGCTCTCCTTTGGACAAACTCCAGTTATTCTGTGTCACTCAGAACTGACTGCCAAGCAGAGGGCCACCACCTCATTTCCACTGGACAACAGATTCCTTCAACACAGCCAATGAATCAGTGCTTTCGGTGGCCATGCCATGCTCCTGGGCTGACGACAGGTTGATAGCTTCAAGTAGTCCACTTGGAAGCTGTGGGACCCCATTCTGTCCCTCAAAAGCTGGACTTGCAGACCCAGAGACATCTCTTGTGTCACCTGCTCCAAGCAAGGCCAGCCCATGGCTCTGCCAGGCACAGGTTTCTGCCGTTTCTGTTGCCGTGGCCTGAGCGCACCTGTCACCCACATCCGGGTTGGGCCGTGTCACTGCTGCTTCTTTGGCAGATGTGTGGCCAGGCTCCCCTGACCCTCCAACACTCCGTCAGCTGGTGGCATGCCAGACCCATGTCGCTAGGAGTGGAGCTCAGGCAGGGTGCGAATGAGACCAGCCCCACTCACTAATTCATGAGCTCTGCCGGCCTTTCTGGCAGTAAGATGGGAAGGGGCGGTGCTGACCTATGATGCTTCCTTCCTGGTTGTTAGCTGGTGGCCCTGGGTGAGCTGCTCTCCACTCTGGTTCCATTGTGTCTAGAACCAGATGGTAATTTCTTTCCTGACTACTGGAGGATGAGAGAAGGAGGAACGGGAAACCCTTCCATCAGCTATAAAACAACCAACGAGTGTGTATCAGGATGAGGGCTCCGGAAAAATTGCACAACAGGCAGAAAAGGGACCAGAGCAAGTGCCCATTCACTCTTCTGAAGATGGGCTTCTCAGAATCTCCTCAGGGGCTGGCCCGGGTCTGTGTGCCAGTGGCCGGGCTGCTTCCGTCAACCCTGGAATCAATGAACTTGGGGAAACTTGTCCAAAACAGAGAAGGCGCAGTCTCTCCTTTCCTGCTACCACTCAGGCACATTCTAAGCCTTTCACAGGGGCGCCTTGCCAAGCCCAAGAGAGGGAGGAGTGTCTCTGAGAAGGAAAGCATTCCTTCAGAGACTCAAATGTGACATTTCCCAGACCCCATCCTGGCCCTCAGGACCCTGGAGACAGGAAGTGTCGTGACCCTGGGGCAGAAGCAGCCAGTGTGGCCTCTGGGAAGGATGTGGAGGAAACAGAGCAAGGCCAAGAGCAGTGCTGTGAAGGAGACACAACCTCAGTGAGAGCATCAGGGCCTGTCAGGGAGGGTGAAGCAGGCAGTCAAGGAGAGCTTCCTCCCTAGAGTCTCCAAGAGGAGAATCTTCTAGAGCAGAAGAGTAAGGCCCGTGTGGAGGCCTCGCTGAGCAGCCCTGGTCAATGTCTTGGGAACATATCTGGGCTAGAGGAGGAGAAGGCAGGCCACTTTGGTGAGGGAGCTAGCACTGGCCACGGGTGCTGCCTCCCTCCTGTCCTCCTTCGCAGACCCCAGCCGCTCTCAGTGAATAATCTCTAGGCTCTCACCCTCTCTGGACAGATTCCATCCACCACAATTGCAAAGGAGCCTTCCTTTCCTGCGGTCCATCCTTCCCTGGTGAGCTCAGCACACCCTGGGGAGCAGCCTGGTGCTGTGACTCTCCGTACCCCTCCCTGCAGGCTCTGCACTGAGATGGAACTAACAGCGGTTGCCACTGATTTCCCAGGCTCCCAGCACTGTGTCAAATGCTCCACATGCCCAGTCGCACGTATTCCTCATGATAACCCTGAGGGGTGGAGATGGTAATTGTCCGCATTGTATAGAACTGGAGACTAGGGCTCAGAAAGGTTGGGACATGGGCCCAGGGTCACGTGGTCAGTAAGCGGTAGAGACAGGCTGGGGGCCCCTGCCCCATTCACTGTTCCTCACTAGCATGTGTGACTAGGCCCACCAAGTCATCTCTCCGGCCCCATGCCTGTCTCGAGGCAGCGGACTAGACTGAGCTCTGCGGGTGCCTCGATGTCTGGGGCAGAGGAAGGTCACCTTCGTGGGCTTCAGGGGCTCTGCGGAGCCAGTTTGGGCTAGTTCTTTTGAGGGCTCGCTGCAGACACATGATTCATCCATCTATTCATCCATCCATCAGATATTTAGTACCTACTGTGTGCCAGTTACTGTGTAACTCTAGGCCATGGAGATTCAGGAGTGACTAAACAGAAACAGATCTTTTTCTGTAGACAAAGACTGAGACTATATTCCAGGAGGGGGAGCAAACAGTTCTTTGGTGTGTTAGAGAGTGATCAGGCTGTGCACAAAAACGGACTGAATGCGAGCCCTTAAAATTCATACTGAAGTCCTACTCCCCACTGTGATGATATTTGGAGGTGGGGCCTCTGGGAGGTAATTAGGTCATGAGGGTGGAGCCCTCATGAACTGGATTAGTGCCCTTCTAAGAAGAGACGCAAGAGAGATGCCTGTCTCCCTCTGCCATGTGAGGACGCAGTGAGAAAGGGAACACCTGCAACCCAGGAAGAGGGTTCTCAGCAGACACTATCTGCTGGCACCTTGATCTCGGACCTCCCAGGCTTCAGAACTGTGAGAAATAAATGTTTGTTGTGTAAGCCACTCAGTCGATGGCCTTTGTGTTCTAGCCTGAACGGCCTCAGACAAACCAGGTAAGAGAGTGGGGCCGGCGGGAGGCAGGCAGAAGAAAGAGGTGGCCAGGGTGATCGTCAACAAGAAGGGGAGAGTTGAGTGAAGACACAAAGGGGGAGAGAAGGTGGCCTAGGTGGAATCTGGGGGTAGTCCTATGCCCCAGAGCAAGCAGGCCCCTCAAGCACCAGCAGAGGCCTGGTGTGTTCAGAGAACAGCACAAAGACCAGCGTGGAGGCCGTTGGGCAGCGCGGGCGTGGGGTAGGAGTAGGAGTTAAGGCCCAAGAGGTGAGGTAGGGGCAGGTTCTGTGAGGACTCAGTGAGGACTCACAGCCACTGAATGGACTTTGGCTTTTAATCTGGTAATAGGGCCATTGCAGGGTCAGACTGACATGCTAACCGGGCCACTCTGGCTGCTGTGTGAGGCATGGAGTGTTGGAGGAAGGAAGAAAGCAAGGATGCCTGTTTGCAGTCTCTTGTCCTCACAGCCCAGGCCCATCCAGCAGCCCCTGGGCTGGGCCCTGGGCTCTGAAGGGCTGGGGCTTGATACAGATCCCCTGGCCAGCCCCGCCGTCCATGGAGAGCACAGTTCCTTGGTTTACCAGTCCAGTCATCGAAATTATTTGTGTAATACATACACCAACAGGATCTGGAAACACACAATACTTTTAATTAAAGAATTTAAATAAGGGCAATTAAACCTGGCAGGAGAGATGCCGCAGCACACAGAGAGCTTAATTGGAATGGAAACTGAAGTAAATATGGAAAGAGCATTACAAAAAATCGAAAGCTCAATGTATAGAATTAAGGAGGCTAATAATAATTCTTGGAGGTGCGTTCCCAGCCCCCAGCCTAGCTCTGGCTCCTTCTGGGCCTCTCTGGAGTAGTCACTTGGAAGGGCAAGAGAGGCGGTGTGGGCGGAAGCAAAGGAAGAGGGGCTCTGCTCCTGGCCTTGCCTCTGGCTCTTCCCACCGGACCCTGGGTCAGCAGCTCAGCTGCCCTGGGCCTTAGGCTCCTCATTTGCAGAAGGCCCGGAGAGCTGTGGGGCACTCAGATTTGTGTCTTGCCATGGGGCACGATGATGTGTAGAGTGGGGCTCGTGGAGCCGTGGTCCACTGTGTAGCTGACCCCAGATCATGCAGCATGCACTTCCCCTCTGCTTCAGTTTCCCCAACTATGTGCCTGTGGCAGCTAGAAGTTTCCTAACTAGCCCAGTTCCTCCTGAGGGTGTAGGCTGGGTAAACAGATTAGGCAGAGTCCCCAGAGGGCTCGCTTATCACAGATCACTTCTGGGCCTGTGATGGGGCCCAGAAAATGCCTTGTTTGGTTCCCGGGGGCTGCTGCCCCTGGTGCTGCTTGCTGGCTACCACAAACAAGCTGTCGCCGTCTCAAGGAAGGGCTGGGCCTGGCTTGTCGCTTGCACTTGTGACCTCTGGAGCCTCTGGGCTGAGCTCAGGCTGGTCTCATGTTTACCACCAAAGCGTTTAGAGGAGGTTGTGTGGAGTGACTCCTGTATTCCAAAGTCTTCTCTGCTTATTTCAAAGCTCTCGTTCCACTTTCCAATTAATTTTCCATGGCCAAATGGCCCAGTGTGTCTTGGGCTTTAAGCACAGTGGGCTTGGGAGTTTCCAGGTTAAATAGTTAATGATTAGTAATCAAATACTTCAAAGCATGGGTGGGATGTTAGCACTAGTTAAAGAAACTCTGAGATTAAGTCTTTTCATAGAGGAAAGCGGTCTTTATGTATTATGAATATTCAACACTAGATTTATTCAAGAAGTACTCTGGCATTTATCTTTTTTTTAAAGGAGACTCACCAGTGCCTGAGTGAGAGTCTGCCTGGGATTTGCTCTGAAGGTCCACTGGACCAAAGATGGGGTAATGGCAATCTCAAGTGCGGAAAAAAAAAAAGGGGTGAAAGTGGGTTGTGGAGATAGCAGGGTGGCTGGAAGGAGTTCGCCGAGGTGGCAGGAATCCAGCCAGTTCACACACGCCAGTGACTGGTTGGCAGGGAGACCCTAGCCCCAAACTCCCACTGCAGCCATTCACTGGTTTTCTAGAAGCAAGACAAAGAAAGGAGCCATGGTATGGTGGTTTAAAGCATAGATCCCAGAGGCAAAATTCCTAGATTTGTTCTTGGACAAATTAATGTCTCTGTGCCTCAGTTTCCTCATCTGTAAAATGAGGATAATTAAAGTACCTACTAGCATTGTTGGGGGGAGTTAAGTAATATTTATAAGGCAGTTACAATACTATCTGGCACATAGGAATCACCATGTAAATTCGGTAAATAATTTTTAAAATCTTCTTCGGTCTGAGTAGTGGGGATCTGAGCCATCACACCTGCTCCTGGCTCCTGATCTCTGTGGGATGAGCAGAGGGGGGGTGCATGCTGACTGCCATAAACTAAACATCACAAACTTCCAGGGCCTATGCAAGGCTTTGTTAATCCATCAAAACTGGACAGTTCTACATTTGCCCCTTCATACGACACGGGAATGAAAAGGTGTTTTATTCCAGAGCCATAATGAAATACCAGATTATAGTCTTTTCAGTACAAAAGGTTCCTGAAGTCGGACTTCCTGACGGCGACTGGGAATCGGAATGGGAGAAAGTCAAGGACTCCTCCTCCTTGAGTGTGGGGAAATCCTTTGGCAGAATTAGCCATGCTCCCTGGGACATGTGCTCTGCAAATAGGTTCTTTTTTGAGTGGGTTACTCATCTTGCATCAAATTATCAAATTATACCCCACAAATCAGAGCCAATTATCCTGGACAGGCAGGCTTGGCTCTACACTCAGCTCTCTTCCGGGCAGTCTCCTCATACTCTCGAAAATTTCTTCTCTCCTGGCATTAATAGACATCTCTGTTGTTATCCGTGATGTCCCTCATGTGGAAAATGCATAAATGCTTTGCAGAGAACGAGGCAAGCATAGGGGCTCAGGTGTGGGGACAGCCTACCAGTGGGAACGCTGATCTATGTGTTCTTGGACCCCCAGATGGACCTTGCTAATGTTTCCATCAAAGGACTCAACAGCCAAGGGGAGTGACGGCAACCCTCACAGTATGAGAGCAGCATGAGATATAGTCTGGATACCCTGACGTTTCGTCAAAGCCTCCTGTTTTAAAAAATATTCATACAGGGGCTCCTGGGTGGCTCAGTCGGTTGGGCAACTGACTTCAGCTCAGGTCATGATCTCATGGTCTGTGGGTTCGAGCCCCGCGTTGGGCTCTGTGCTGACAGCTCAGAGCCTGGAGCCTGCTTCAGATACTGTGTCTCCCTCTCTCTTCTCCTCCCCCACTTGTGTTATATCAAAAATAAATACATACTAAAAAATTTAAAAAAATTCATACAAATTTGTGTTCACCCTGCTCTACGTAGTATGCATATTTGTTTTAGTATAAAGCATTTCCACCTCCTTCCTTCAAATCTGAAGTTATAGGAAGAAGTACATATTTACCATATAATTTAGAGTACCCCACATAACACAGTTAGGATGCACCACCACCTAAAAGTGTTATTTGTAGGAACTAGGGATTTCTCCAGCTAAGCAGGGCCCTTTGACTATTATGCTGAAATGTCCTTTTGCAGTGTGCACGCATGTGTGTAAGGGGAGTCATCAGTGGTAAACTTTTGTTCGTCTTACAGTCTCCCACAGATCTAGCTCAAGACCTGGCACACAGGAGGCCTCTGGTTAGTTTTTGTGAATTTATGAAAAAAAAAAAAAATAACTGCTTCATTTGATTAACAGCACGTTGGGTGACTCCTCTGTCTCGTTTTCCATGAGGTGCTAGAGATGTTGGAAGTGTAAGACAGTCGTGCCCTCCCGTGTATTGGTTGATGGATGAGAGGAGTGTGGACTGACATAATGGAAAAACAGTTGCACACAGTGGGATGAAGATGGCCGTTGTGCAAGGAGTTTGGCTTATTTTCAAACTTGTGGTGCTTTTTATTGAGGCAGGCCCAGGGAACCTTCCAGGTGGGGAAGCCCTCCTCAGGGCTTGCTGTCTAAATTTAGCTTAGAATTACAGAATTTCGGGTTTGGCAGGCCCTTCAAGCCATCCAGTGCAAATCCACTGAGAGCTGCAGAGCCTTAGATGGCCTGCTGCATGGTCCCCGGAGCCCCTGGCTCTTCCCTGAACTGCCAACCTCATGTCTGGACAACTCGGACTAGGAGAAAGCTGCTCTATAAATCGTCCCAGACTCGCCAGTCTTCCCTCAGAACCAATAGGACAAGACTGCTTTCCTGTAGGTAGGGCAGCCCTTCAGCTTTGAGAAGGCAGAGCTAAGGTGCTTCTGGTCTTTCTGGTCCAACAGCCTGCAATTCCTTCAACCATGCATTCAAATAGATAGGTAGAATTTAAGGAAGTTGGACCTTAGAAGACACACATCATGTGGCAAGAATCCCTGTAAGAATATCTTGAAGAGAGGGATGCAGCCTTTGTGTAACCATTCACAATAATGGTAATGGTGGAAGAGTGGCATCTCATTACCATGGAGAGGCAGTCTATCGCGTCACTTGGCAGGTCTGGCCACAAAGTTCTCTGTAGCAACTTGATATTTGCTTACTCCCTCCTATTGGCATGGGGCTCATTGATTAAATGCCTCTTTCACTAACCTTTCATCACCAAATCCCAGAATCCCCCCAAATCTCAGTATGTAGGGTACTCTCAGAAGACTGAAAGTCCTATAATTTATAGGTAACACTTTAGGAGAGTCTTTAAACCAGGAGGAGTTACAAGCTGGAAAAGTCACAGAAGGCAATGACTACTATTTCCCGTGTTCACAAAATTTCTTCATGTGCTGATGTGGGAAATGCTGGCTGTCTGGAGACACTAGACAGTGTCTCTAGGTGCGTCACTTGAGAGGGACAACTCTGGCTGCCCTGTTCTTCGGACAGAAACCCAGAGCCTAGAGTGGTCCTGGGTTTATAATACCCCTTCACAATTCCCTCCTTTTCATCCATCAGTACTTCCAACAGACTGATCTAGTCTCTCTCAAAATCCAACCCCCCCCCCCCCGCCCAGCTGCCTGGACCCACGCCCTCATGGCGATTGAGTCTGCCCCATCTCTCATGGGAATGATGGAACAGCCCCCTAACTTGCTTCCATGTCTCTTTTTTTCTAATCTACCCTGAACTCTACTACCAGAGGGGTTCAGACCCCATCGTGGCAATCCACTGCTTAAAACTTCCTCCGGTTCCTCCCTCTGCTTTTAAGGTGAAGTCCAACTTGTTGGTCTGGCTTTCACTGATCACCACTATCTGCACCCAAACTGACCCTTATGTCTGAACTCTCTCATGCCTCTTTGGAGGTTCCAAATTCCACCCATACCAACACTGGATTTGCATTCTTCAGACATACTCTGTTTTTTCTTGCCTTTGCCCAGGCTGAGCCTCTACATGGGATGTTCTCCCTTTTTACACCTGGGAACTGTCCTACAACTTTCAAGATCCAGATCAAAGAAGTCTCGAATGTGAAGCCATCCTTGAGCCCAACAACCCCAGGGTCCCAGAACATCATACATCCCTCATTTCTGGTCTCGTCATGCATTTTATTGCGTGTTTATATGCTCATGAGCTCCTCCAGGGCAGAGGCTGGCTCTGTTTCATATCTGCATCCCTCCTGCCCAACCCCCATGCTCAATAAATGTTTGATGAATAACTGAAGGAAAGAATGTTCATCATCAGAAAATTGCTCATCAGAGCCCTGTACATCAGTGTTGCCAAGAGATGTTTCATCAAATGTGGTTTCTCAGTGTCAGTATCTAATGCTGTCCTGATTCATCCTGAAGCATCAGAAATGCAGAAGTGCTTGCAGGGGATAGAAGAAAGGCATTTTATTTGTTAAACAGAAAATCAGGGTATGAGATGGAACACTAAGATATGCAAATGCCTATCTTCTTTGTAGGAGAACCTGAGAGAATCGTGCTGGATTATTTTTGAAATTAATTCAGCCTGAGTGTCTGTGGAGTTTAAATGCAGCCCTCAGGAGAGTAAATAATGCAGAATGTGAAACCGGAAAGGAGATTGGAGATGCATCAGTAAAAGCTCCTTTCAGCCCAACTTCTGCACCAGATCATTCTAGTTGGTAGGATACCCATGTAATTTGCAAAGATTAAAACCTGTTGCAAGAAAAGTAGCCCAAGAACACGATTTAATCACGTAAGAGGCTTCCAGCCTCCTCTGGCCTTGTCAACAGTAGTTCCTAACCAGCGAGAGCTTGTGGACAGATTCCGGTTGCTTGATAAACATCAATCATTTTGCATTAAACAAAAAATTCACATATGTTAATCTTTAAATATCAGGCAAGAGTGGCTGCTCTGGGTTTGCAAATGAGGGATTTAAAAATATTATTTCCAAACAGTTCCCCTTGGTAGAAAGATCAAAGATGTGACTGCCAAACCACCCTGGGAGTTAATTAGATATATATGTAAGTGGCTGAAAATTGCCCAGGCTCCAGGATTCCACATTCCAATATGGCCTGCTTTGCCGGTCACTGTGTCCTTTCAAGTAGGAACCACATGGGGCTGCCTGTTCAAGGCCATGTGCTGAGATGAGAAAAGGAAAGAGCTAGATTTGGGGGTGTCTTTGCCTTGAGTATGTCCATTTTAGGGGGGGATGTTCCTTTCTCTGCCCCGGTCAGGGATGGACAGATGAGATGAAGGCCAGCCAGGGGCACCCAGGCATCTGGGACTGGAGATGGAGAGAGGAGTCACTTCAGCCTGAGACCTTGGGGGCATGTCTGTCTATGAGGGTTGGAAACAGGCGGAGGTGCCTGTGTGTGGGGCTGGGATATGAAGCAGCCTGTGTTTGGATGCGACCAGCCTGTTTGAACTCCAGCTCCATCCTTCAGGCCCTATGATCTTGGCCAGGTCACTTCATCTCGTTTTGTCCCAGTTGGGATGGAGTTGCTATGTTTATGAACACTGCACTTCATGAGGTTGGCCGCAGCGGAGCTGAGGAGCTCTGTGTCCCTGGTGGTTCCGGACCTCCTCGGAGGAGCAAGGCTTCCAAAGAGGCCAGGGAGCTCACTTCAGTTCAACAACACTCATATCCTGGTGACACCAAGTCTCCAGCGTGGCAGGTGCGTGGCTGGGCCATGACCTCCAGGGGCTATTCCGGGGCTGCCTGGGGCCGCTTTCCCTCCTCCCCGTGAGTTGAAGCAGCATGTTCAACTATTAGAGGACTCCCAGCCACACGTGTCAATCTGCCTGACCCACAACCACCAGAAGCTGGGCATCTCGGTTCAGCCTCAGACCTTGCCCTGAGAGGAGATCTTGGTGCCCAGGCAGGGCCATAAGGACCCTGGGGCCACTCACAGAGGAGAGGGAGGAGGGAACAGCTAAATGTTCAGACTGCATTTCTGCCTCCTGCTGGCTTTTCTTCCTGCCTCTCTCCCCCTTCTAGAAGCTCCCCTTCCCATTCAGCCTCACAATCTCTGCCACAAGGGCATTCAAAAGCCCACACCTACACATGCCAGTCCCCTGCCGCACATCTTCCTGCCCACAGGCTCAAGTCCAGGCTCATGTGCAGCTACTCCCCGCCCCCTGTGCCGTCCAGGCCCCACCACCCCTGACTATCCGCAGCTCTCTGAACATAGCCGGGGTTTGATGCTTCACGGCTTCTGCACATGCTGTTCCCTTTCCCTGGAATGCCCTTCACTATCTTCATATGGAGCACACTCCTACACATTCTTCAAGGTTCAAGCTAAGTGCTGTCTCTTCTGAAAAGCCAGCAGCCCTGGTCTGTCTCCCTACCCGCCATCTTCCTGGACAGTTTCTTCAACATTCCCAGGAGGAAGCTGAGCTCACGGGCCCAGCAGGCTTGGCTGAAGGCAGCAGAGAATGGCCTGATGTGAGCCCCTGCCCAGCCTCCCTAGATGGTATGATGTCCACTTCACCCCAGCAAAGTCAGCCCCACTCACCTCCACAGGGATATGTGTCCATTTCCCTCTGCTGCCTCCAGTTTGCAGGCCGATTTTGCACCTAGCCTGAGCTGGGAAACACCAGCCAGCAAGCACACATCCAGCCTTCCTCCCTGACCACATGCCTCCAGCCCTCTCTCTGCCTGAGGAGAAATACAGCCCCATCCCGTGTCACTCAGGGCTAGACACCTGGCAGGGGACAGTGACAAAGGCTACCGCTGGGCAGAGTGTGGGGTCAGAAAAGGTGCTTCAGTGAGAGAGAGGGAGGCGGGAGGAAGATGTGCCCCGTATTCTCAAACCTCAGCCCTGACCCTGACCTTCTTCCCGGTGGCCACTACTAAGTAAAAAGGAGAACCTGAAATAGTTCGCGGATAGTACCCAACATGAACACGTTGGGCACGTTATTTACCGCCTTTGTGTCTCATTTTCCTCTCATGGTACCTACATGCAGCTGTTTGGAGGAATAAATAAGTGAATACACGCCCCGTGCTTAGAAGTTCTGGCACAGAGTAAGCACAGTATGAAGGCTGGCTGCCATTCTTACTGGGACAGACTATTACAGTTCACCACACAGGTAGGAGCACGGCAGGAACCACCAGTCCTGGTGCACCATATTCCCTCTCGTGGAGCCCCATACATTATGCAGGCCCAGCTGGGACTCGGAGCTGCCCCACACATCTCCCACCTGCCCTTGGAAGTGCTCCCATTTGGCTCCCTGTGCTGCTCCCCAGCCATCTGCTTTCCTGGGGGGGTCACAAAGCCCTTGTCTGGACTCTGGCTCCTGCTTTCTGAGTAGCCCTTAAATCTATGGCCTTGTTTCGAACTCAGTATTGACCTTCCTCACTCATTCAGGACCCAACTCAGTCCTCTGGATGCACACACCCAGATCACGGATCAAAGGTTCCCCTACCCGTAGAATATGATGCAGCCGGGACCTGCCCTGCCCCCCCTCGCCCCCCCCACCACCACGGGGAGAGTAACTGCCAGTCCCTTCCAGTGCCCACCAGCTTCCTCCTCCCCAGGGCAGCAGCAGCTTGCTGGGAGGCTGAGTCAGGGTCTCTTCTACTCGGTCCTATGAATACACCTATTCCCTTTCTGACTTCCCTGGAAGCTTCCACCATATACAGTCCTCTGATGCCTTAGAAGCTCGTGGGCCCCCTCACTTCCTATTCTGAACACTTCCACTGCACTGCCTGGGAGGTGGGTGTCCCTACCTATGGGGGAAAACTGGCCCTAACTTAGTGGAATCCTGGGGGCTGGGAGCCTCTGGGCTGAGCCCCAGGTCCTCTTCAAAGCTGAATCATGGTGGGCCATCCCAACTGGGCATCTTGATCCTCGGACATCATTTTGTAACTGGGCTAATGGAGAGCAGGAAGTCAAATATGGGCCTCAGAACTGATGGAGGCTTAATACGGGAATGCTTCTTGTTCACCATTGTACACACTGCCCTTTGAGGAAGCCTCCTCCCCTAGAGTGAGCCCATTCTGGGAGGAAGGCAGAGCAGGGCACAGACCAGAGGTGCCTCGGCACTGTCTATACCTGGGACACTGGGCTTCATCCCAGGAGATAGGGCATGTGGAGAGGAAATGTGAGAGTTTAAAGACAGAGAGGCCTAAATCTAACTCCCAGCCCTGATCCTTACTGTGTGACTTTGGGCACATGACTTCCCTCTCTGAGCCTATCTCCATGTATCTACAAATTAAACAAAATGATAATAAAACAACAATAACAACCTCGACAATTCCCCTTTTAGCGCCAATATCAGGAGCCAATAAGCTAATGTACATAAAATGTCTGGCACATAGTCAGTGCCCAGTAAATCCCGGGAGTCCCAGCCTCCCTGTTGCCACCATGTCCCTTTCCTCCTTGTCTCCTCCCACATGCTCCCTGGCCCCTTAGACCTTCTCCCCCCTCTGCTTTCCTGCTGCCCTTCATGGGGGCTCTGGGGCTGTTACCTGAGAGAACTGCCAGTGAAGCTTCATTCTCTTGGCTTTGGCATAACTGCACTCGATGAGCCGTGGCCGACTGTTGACATCCACCAGGCACCGGTTGTCATCATCGTCGACCGTGGGGCTCAGGATGCCCACGTGGATCTGCTGACTGCTCGTGTAGTACACATTCTGGGGGTGGGGGAAGAATGTGGTTAAAATGCAGTGGCCAGAGAGATGGGGGGCAGCCAGTGGGGATTCTCCCTGGCAGCTAGCGAAGAAAGCACAGTCCAGCAGTCTTCAAGTTATTTTCTACTGCAACGGGCAAGAAGAGGAAACCCTTTAACATCACGATCCAGGATAGTATCTGGTCCACATGTGTAACTGAAACAAAATTTTCAGGAAATAAAACTTATTCTTACCATATGCAATGCAATCTGATATTTTCTATCCTATTCTTTCAGTGAAAAGCATTGGTCATAACCTTTCAAATAGATTTCACCACCCACAGTTTAAAAAGCATGGCTTGAATCCATTATTTGCAGGCTTGCTGACTTCCTCCCTCCATAAATAACTTGTACAAGATACTGTGGTTGGCCAGTAGATAAAGAGAAAAGACCTGTGCCATGCCTTAGGGAGTTCAGAGTCCTATGAAACATAATTTCCATCTAGACTAAGACTGTGTAGACCAAGGATTGGCAAACTTTTTCTTAAAGGGCCAGGTGGCAAGTAATTTTGGCTTTGCAGTGTGTTGGGAGGTCCTGAAGACCACTCCCAGGTTTGAAGATTTGATAGGGCTCACAAGACTCAGCACATATTTGTACTCACAGCTGTGAATTATTTTAACAAAAGGATACAAATCATATTGGCAAAGGGAAAAGGCACCTGGGGCAAAGCCTGGGGGAAACCAGGTGGAAGTTTCCAAAGGTACTCTCCTAGTGGTCACAAGGATACACTTAATTCCCCCCCAGCAAGGAGCTGAGACAACACGTGCGAGATGTTTTCTACCTGGAAAGTTCTTAGAGACTCAGCTGGGCTTTTTTATCAGGGCTGGTCACGTACACAGCCTCTGCCTGGCACATACCAAAATTCCAGATTCCCAGAAGGAAAGCACATGTTAGCACAAACTGTACATTGCCTGTACAGTCTGGTTAGGCACAGTGAACCACTCTTATAGATCTGGGGATGGTGGGAACCTCCTGAAATCCAAGTTCCAAGTAGGCCTTTCAAAAGACAGCAGTCAGCCCCACTGTGTTAACTCTTTTCTGCACAGAAGGCCATACAGTCTGAAAACTCAACTCTGCCATTGTAGCATGAACACAGCCACAGACAATATGTGAATGAATGGCTGTTAGGAGAATGCTTCAATTACAAAAATAAGGGCTGTGCCATGGGCTGTAGTTTACTGGCTCTGGTCTAGAAGAAAGCCACAAGACCCTTGGCCTTCCAAGTTTCCAGTCTCTTCCTTCAACCTTCAGTCATGGTTCCAAAGAAAAGGGCTCTGAGGGAGAAGTCATAAGGTTCTGTGAGTTTTTCTCTTCATATTACTAAAGAAATGAACACCCCCACTTATGATTAGACCCCAGGGGCAAATTGAGATACTACATTTCTTTGCTTTAGGTTAGAGTTCAGGGTGAGCCCTCTTGTTATCTTCATATATTAAAACATTCTTACTGGTAAATATTTTTGATTAATTCCAAATGAGAATATAAAGCATTTCTTGTTTTAGTAGAAGAGGGATTATATATATATTATACATATTAATGTATTATATATGTATATTATGTATATATTTTAATGTTTATTTTTAAGAGCACAGGTGGGGGAAGGGCAGAGAGAGGGGGAGACACAGAATCTGAAGCAGCTGGGCTTGAACCCATGAACCACGAGATCATGACCTGAGCTGAAGTCGGACACTTAACTGACTGAGCCACCCAGGCACCCGACATCATTAGAAGAGGGACTTTTAAACATGAGTGTGGGACATAAAAGGGATTGTGGGGTGAGAAGGGCAGTGCAGGGAAGGTAGGTAAGGAGTGGTCCTTGGGGGCATGTTCTTTCTGACCTTTGGAAGTCCAAGGAGGGCATGGAGAGGCAGGTAGGATCACCCTTCAGACATAAGAAGATCCTCAGGCCAGTGTATCAGTCAAGGCCCTAACTGGAAATATATGGCACACTCAAGGTGGGGGAATCCAAAGAGGGTATAATAAAGGCACAAGTCTCAATGATGTGGGTAGGATGTAAGGCAACCATAGGGATAGTATAGTTCCCTGAGAATAATAACATGGAGCTATTACCACTCCTAGACCCCAAGGGATGAGAGAAGAGAGAAGTTACCAGAATCTGTAAAAGTCATCTAGAGAGGGTTGACTTGCAAGAAGGCTTCAGGGAGGGAGGGGTTTGATGAGTGGTGGTGAATAAATAACCCAACTTTACTCTCCCCCCTCCTCACTTGGTTCTCCTGCTGGGTCAGCCCATTGGCAGAACCCTGCTGGAAGCCAAACAACATGGGAGCCCACTGAAACATTCCATAAAGTCAGTGTCCTAGAGTAGAAGGAAAGGATGGAGAGTGGATCTGGAGAGACAAAGAGAAGACACTCATTACAGGAAGGATGCGCTCTCTCAAATCATCTTACAAGTTATCAGATTTGGGAATCCATGGAAATAGGCATTTAACTACTGAGATGACTGATTCTTCCCATAATAGAGGTGACCAAAGTTCTGAGCAGAGGCCAAATGTAGAAGGCCTGGCTCCAGCGTGGACATGTGACCAGAACACAGGGGCAAGAGGGTCCTATTCAGAACCCATATTGAGTGAGAGACCCTCCAGTGGGTGGTCTGGATTTCCAGTTCACCACTAAGGAAAGCCAATGACCTGCTGTGGCTTCCAGTTTATTGGAGGTGAGGGAGAATATGATGACTGGTCAGATTTACGAATTTAAATAGATGCTGGTAGACATCTCATTCCTCCATCCATCCACCATCCATCCATTCCTCTGTCTGTCCAACAACAATCTCTAAGTTGAGATCTGAGGATAACAGAGATGAGAAAGCTATGGTCCCTGTCCTGGATGATCCAAGAGCCAAGCTGGGAAAACTAACGTTTCAGGAAATAATGGCTCTAATCATACTAAAATGAACATTGTGCTTCCTCCATTCACCTAATCCAACTCTCGCTCCTTTGAAAATAGAAATAAAAACACCACTTCCTGAAAGCCTTCCACGAATATGCAAAAGCATGGGGCCTCTCAGCCTGCCACCTGAGCCTCTCTCCAAAAAGTGCAGAGCTGCTCATGACGTTGGGTTGAATGCCCCACGCTCTCTCCTCAGGACAGAGTGTAGCTCTCAGTCACCCTGTTTACCGGGACCCAGATTTCCCGAGGCTCGGCAGTGTGGGCTGCCTGACAAGGACAGCTAGGAAGCTAGTGACTGCCATCCTTCTTTCATTGCTGTCACCAGGGCCTGACTCTGGTCTCCGGGGCAGGTTGTAGAGACACAAGCGGCTGTGCAGGTAATAGCTGAAATCAGTTTTATTCACTTAGCTGCTCTGAAGTGCTTGGGGGAGACGCTTGGAGAGGCACGCGTGCGGTTCCTATCTGGCACAGCTGTCACTGGAGCTGCTTATTGCTCCGGAGTCTGGGAGAATCATAACAGGGACAGACAGTTGTTATTTAAAAGCAAACACCAAAGTGCATCTTGAGTGGTGTCACCATGAAGCTTGCAGAGCAGAGAGATTCGGCAGAGGACGCTCTCAAGTGGTCCCTTGGGCACCTCAGAAGTCCAGCCAGCAGTGGATTGAATCGGTAAACGGCCTGAACACAAACGAGGGGCACCAGTTTCGTACAAGATGTCCCACTTTTGGTACCAGCAGGCCCAGGAAGCACCGCTACACTTTCTGAATAACGGGGAGCCCAGAAGCTTTAAGCAAGCAAGGACCTAGAACCGTGGTTCTCAGGGAGGGGTGGTTTTGCCGACCAGGGCATATCTGGCGATGTCTGGGGACATCTGTGGTTGTCATGAGAACGGGGGAGGGACGCTGCTACTGGCATCCAGGTGGTAGAGGTCAGGGACACTCGCTGCTCGACATCCTACCCCGTACCCAACAGCCCCCCACAGCGAAGAATGACCCGACCCCGGATGCGTAAGAATGCTGCTGTTGAAAACCCCTGCCTTAGGTGGCTAATAATGAAAGCTGAGATGTTTGTAGCTCCTACTCTGTGCCAGACTCAAAGTCATTTGCATGCTTTATCCCACTGAATCCTAAAACAACTCTGAGGAGGGCGCCGTTGTCGCCCCCATCTTGTAGATGAGGAAACTGAGGCACAGGAAATTAAGTAAAAGTCCCACAGGTGGAGAGCAGTAGCTGAGACTCAAACTGAGGCAGTCTGACGCCAGAGCCACACCTGTGACTTTTTACCTTGCCCGCCTACCTACCTCCCTTGGGTCAGGGCAGCTCTAGCAGCCGGCCCAAGGGGGAGAGGCCAGGAGGCTGGCTTGGGAAGCTTCCTCTGTGATCCATGTGAGCCTGCACTGAGGAAGCAGCAGAGGGCTGGGGGCGCCTGTGGTACAAGAGGGTACAAAGCGCTTAGCCATTTTGGGATGAGCATTGGGTGTTGTATGGAAACCAATTTGACAATAAACTTCATATATTGAAAAAAACAAAAAAACAAAAAAGCAAAAACAAAGTGCTTAGCCACATTCCTCCAGTAACTCCCCAGTTAGCAGCAGAGGGGGAGCTCCATCCTGCCCAGGGATGTTTTACAAACCCCGGGGGCATAGAAACAATAGTCTGACCCCTTGGCTACTCCCCAGCTGCAAACTATTGACTCCACTCATTCTTCAAGCAGCCCCATGAGGCCTGAGGCAGGCCTTCAAACCTGAGCCGGCACTTCCTTCTTTTTTTGTTTTTAATATGAAATTTATTGTCACATTGGTTTCCATACAACACCCAGTGCTCATCCCAACAGGTGCCCTCCTCAATGCCCATCACCCACTTTCCCCTCCCTCCCACCCCCCATCAACCCTCAGTTTCTTCTCAGTATTTAAGAGTCTCTTATGGTTTGCCTCCCCCACCCTAACTTTTTTTCCCCTTCCCCTCCCCCATGGTCTTCTGTTGAGTTTCTCAGGATCCACAGAAGAGTGAAAACATATGGCGTCTGTCTTTCTCTGTATGACTTATTTCACTTAGCATCACACTCTCCAGTTCCATCCACGTTGCTACAAAAGGCCATATTTCATTCTTTCCTATTGCCAAGTAGTATCCCATTGTATATATAAACCCAAACTTCTTTATCCATTCATCAGTTGATGGACATTTAGCTCTTTCCAAAATTATGGAACGGGCACTTCTTTCTGATGCTTGGAAGGAAAAGGGAAAAAGCACATGCAGGGTGACAGAACAGACACATCCATGTCTTGGGGCTCACACCAGTGGTATTTGCCTCTCCCTCAGGCCAGGGGCAGGAGTCATGACTAATAGCGAGGCCGGCCAGCCCGCCAGGGAGCCCATTGGGTGCACACTCCTGCCCTCAGGGCCACAGAGCCAAGGCCAGGCAAACACCCCCAGGGCTGGAGGTCCGTCTTGCTCTGTCACTATATCTCCTGGACAAGCAAGGGCTCCCACCCTGACCCCTGTCAGCTGTCCTCAGCATCCCTTCCCTACCCGGCAGGCATGGAGGTGGGACCTGCCTGTGCTAGAGACTGAGCTATGGCCTTTTATAAGATCTGCCCTCCACCCCTATTAAACGGCACCTCCCTGACAGAAACTGCCACTGGCAGCCGAAACTTCTCCGGAAGGCAGGTGGGAGAAGAGAAGAAACATACGTTTGTGCACCTATACGCCAGGCCCTCTGCAGGGTACTTACCGTATCTGCAGTCACCTTCCAGTTGTAAGGATAAGGAAACTGAGGCTAAGAGGCTGTAAACACTTTGCCAGAGGCAAAGGCAGGCAGGTACTCTCTCCCCCCTGCCTGGGGGAGGCTCCTGGGGAAGGCAGAGACCTTGGCAATTCAGTGCCTTCACCCCACTCTTGGGTCGACCACCCCAGATGGTCTCATCTCCCCCAGCCCTCAGCAGGGCCTCCCCAGACCAGAGGCCAAGACGGGCAGAGGGAGAGGGACGAGGGTCTCCCAGGCAAGTCAGGAACATGGAGCAAAATGGGGTTGGTTAAATGACTTAATAATATGGTTTCAAGGTGCAACAGAAGTCCCAGCTCCCTTCCAAACAAAGGCCAGGTGGATTTTGAGCAGCTTTATTTCCTTCATTAAGTGATGTTTCCTTGGCAACACTGCCGGGCCTACTGAGTGGCTGCCCTTGAAAAATAAGGTAAGGTAGAGACATTGAAAGACACGGGGCAGCAGTGGTGGTATTTGGCTGAAAACTCCCTCAGCCTAAAGGGTGGCGAGGGGATGGAAGGCAGAGAGTCATTGTGGGACACTCTTTACAAGAGGTTCTAGAACCTACCACAGGGAGAAAACTTTATTTGCAGGTTGCTTTCATGGGAAAAATGACCGAGGGTGAAGCAGGGTCCTTGTGGTCATTTCTTTGGATACTTGCAGGATATCTGTATGTACCCTGGAGGATTGTTGCTGCCCAAAAAGACTTAAGAGACCAGCTCTCTGTGGGGGTGGGGGGACACACCAGGGGAGTGAAAGTCTGGGGGGGGGGAATTACAAACAATGGTGCAATTACAAAGAGTCAAAATGGCAGGGGCAGGGAGGAGGGCTGTTGGTAAAGATCACTAAAGGGAGAGCCAACCTCTGGGGCTACTGCATGGTGGGCTTCTTAGAGGAGAGGATGGGTGCTGGGCTTTGGAAGAAGAGAAAGATCTGTGAGCAAATGAAATGCGGGAGGATAGAGGGATCAAAGCGACATACTCCTAAATGCAATCAAGCTAAGGCGTTGCCGTCTACCTTGCACAGTAGAATCACCTGGGGAGCTTTGAAAAGTATAAATCCGGGGCGCCTGGGTGGTTCGGTTGGTTAAATATTCGACTCTTGGTTTCAGGTCGGGTCACGATCTCACAGTTTGTGGGTTTGAGCCCTGCAATCACGGAGCCTGCTTGAAATTCTCTCCCTCTCTCTGCCCTTTCCTGCTCGTGTGTGAGTGCTCTCGCTTGTTCATGCTCTCTCTCTCAAAAAATACATAAAACTTAAAAAGTAGAAATGCGGGGCGCCTGGGTGGCTCAGTGGTTAAGTATTTGGCTCTTGGTTTCAGGTCAGGTCATAATCTCACAGTTTGTGGATTTGAGCTCTGTTCTGTAAGTAGGGAGCCTGCCTGAAATTCTCTTCCCTCTCTCTGCCTTTCCCTGCTGTGTTTGAGCACTCTCTCTTGCTTGCTCTCAAAATACATAAAACTTAAAAAAGTATAAATCTAGGTGCCTGGGTGGCTCAGTTAAGTATTCGACTCTTGGTTTCAGCTCAGGTCATGATCTCCTAGTTTGTGGGTCTGAGCTCTGCTCTGTGAGCATGCAGCCTTCTTGAAATTCTCTCTCCCTCTGTCTCTGCCCTTCCCTGCTCATGCGTGTGTTCTCTTAAAATATATATATATATATATATAAATATAAAACTCAAATTCAGGGGTGCTTGCGTGGCTCAGTCATTAAGTACTTGATTCTCAGTTTCAGCTCAGATCATGATCTCACAGTTTGGCTTTGAGCTGTGCTCTTAAGGTGGAGCCTGCTTGAAATTCTATCTCCCTCTCTCTGCCCTTCCCTGCTAGTGTGTGAGTACACACACGCGTGCTCTTTCTCTCAAAAATATGAAACTTAAAAATATATACAAATTAGGGGTACCTGGGTATCTCAAATCTTAAGTATTTGACACTTGGTTTCAGGTCAGCTCGTGATCTGAGTTTGGGTTTGAGCTCTGCTCTGTGAACGTGAAGGGTACTTGAAATTCTCTGACCTTCCTTGCTCATGTGCATACGTGCATTCTCTCTCGCGCGCGCTCTCTCTCTCTCTCTCTCTCAAGGAAAAGGATAAATCAGTCTTAACAGGTGAGACCTAGGCATGCGGGGTGTTCCAGGTGATTCCAATGTGTAGCCGGGGTTGAAACTAGCTGTATGAAGGACATTTTGGGGAAGCCCAGGGAGGAAACATGGGGACAGCACTTATGACCGCCTGGATTCCAAGCCTCTCATTGTGGGACCAACGGGGATCCCCATCTTCAGGGGCACGGTTTCCAAGACTCTGATGTGGGTGGCCAAGGTAGTAGGAAGCACCACTGTTTAGGACCATAGTTCCCAAAGTGTGGTCCTAGCATCATCTGGGAACTTGATAGAAATGCACATTTTGAGCCCAACCCCGGACCTGCTGAATCAAACTCTGAGCGGGGCCCAGGAGTCTGTATTTTAACAAGCCCTCCACGTGAGTCTGTGTGAACATTTGAGAACGGCTTGGTCCAGGTGAAGGTGGTCACGTGGGACAGTCAGGTGGACCCGCATCTTCACTCAGCACCTCCGCCCTCCCTTTGTAGCTGGGAAACCACTCTAAGCCTCAGTTTCCTGACCTGTAAAATGCGACTGTGAGGACTATGATACTGATGGCCCCCAGTCTGGCCACAGGGCCTGCGGGGCACAGAACAATGCAGGAGGGACGGAGCTCTTCATAGGAGGGCAAGAAGAGACACAGGGAAGGGACTGCTTCCAGCTGCCCTGCCCCAACCCCCTCCTCTCTGCCCCCCCACCCCCATCTTGAGCCTGCCTGGCCAGTGGATCTGTGGGTAAGAATTCATGGAAACAGCAGGCAGGGAGCAGGGGGAGGGGGAGAGAGGGAGTAGAGGCTTGCTTTATTAAATCTCAATTTAGAGTAGTGACTCTGACATCTGTAATGTGTGCTGGAAATGGGCTGTTTGTCCTCTTTACGGAGAATGAGCTGCTGGCCCCTCTGCAGATAGGGCAGGCTGATTTAAGGGTTTGGTTACTAGTCATTAACCCCTCGACACAGAGGTTAGTTACAGTGCTGAGGGCTGCAGGGCACTGATGCTAAATCAGCAGTGAAGGGGAGTCATTTCCAAAATGATCTCGTGTTCACTAAGCACAGAACCAGGTACATCAAGGGAATGAAAACCTGTATAAACATTCTGTTTGCCATAGCTGTGAAGGAGCACAAGTGTGGAAAGCAAGGTCCCTAGCTCAAGGCCTCCCCTCCCCCTCCTCGTAAGCCCATTTCCCTGGTGGAGGGGAACAGGTGGGGCTAAGCACGTGAGTCCCCCAGGTGTGTGTGGGGAGGTGTATAACCGGCACTCAGCACATCGATCCGGTTTAATTAGCGAACATGCCTTCGTGCCCACTAGCGTGTGGCCTGAGACGGGCAATGGGGAAACAGGGGAGAAAGACGCATGCATCCTCCCTCGGGGAGCCTGGTGGGGAGACAGGCCTGCTGTGAAGGGAAGAGAATAGCCTTGTGGCCAGGCTTAGAGCAGAGTAAGAGCAGGTCAAAGTGCTGGAGGGGCCAGAGCTGGAGTGATTTACTCCGTCTGGGGCTAGTTGGTGAGTGAGGAGTTTCGAGAAGAACCGAGGAGAGAGTAGTTTTCCCAGACAAGTGACAGGGGTGAGGGACTGCTGTCAGAAGGGACAGGACAAGCCAAGTCAGGCTCGGCACTACCTTGCCATGTTGGGTGAAAGAGAGGTCCCTACGGGGGTGGGGAGAGAAGGCCAGACAAGCAGCTCGGGGCTGAAGAGTTCAGACAGCACACGTGAGCTCTGACTTCAGGTTACCTGCCCCTCCTCCACTTGTGAGCGCCTATGAGGAATTCTCAGAGTGGTTTGGGTCAGAACCATCCAGGGTGCCCGGAAAGTGAGCTGGGGTAGAGGTGACACGGCCACCTCTGCAGGCTTGTTTGGAGGAGGTCGCTCATGAGGCCGTGGGGAGAAAAACGAGCTTTGGACTAGGGTGTTGTGTTGGACCATCAGACTGAGTAGAGACGACTAAGCAATGCCCGTTTTCTGCCCCCCAACTGTGCACCTGAGCAGGACAGCCAGGCAAACAGCTGCTCAGCACGATTGCTGGGCTTGGAAAGTTTGACTTAGATTCACAGCTTGTGTGTCTCATTCTGGGCCTTGTACCCACAGGGGTGGGGAAGGGGCAGCCATCTCTCCACCACGGTCTATGAGGCTGTTTGCAGGCCAGTCAACCTAGTCAGCAACCTGAACCCCTCACCTAGCTCTGCCTTCTCTTCCTGTGTCATTCTTAGCTCCTGGTGTCGCCTGGCCTCAGTGTTTCCCCTGCCAGCCCCTCTGTCCTCACGAGAGAGCCAGGCAGCAGGGGTCATCCCGGGCTTCCCACATGGAAACCTAGCAGGAACGGATGACCAGTGAGAGCAGAGACAAACTGGAGGAGGCTGCTGCAGGATTCTTGATGCTGAGAACTTTATCTGCTATCTTGCAACAGCATTTTGCCTCACTCGGACCATAATGGTAGGCCTATTTCAGTTGGCTGGTCAGGGTACTCCATTGCCCTGGTTCTAGAATGGACATGTTGATCAGTCTGGGCCAATAAAAGTCCTCCCTCAGATTTTCTATTTGTGGGATCATGCTGGAAGGCTCTAGGCCCCGAGCTACTGTTGCTTTCTTCCTCAGGTAAATCAGGGAAGTAAGTCCCTTCCCCTTGAAAATAGGAGAGACTAAGGTTACATATGAAGGGAACCATAGCCAAAATAGGAGGAGGGCAGGCAGGAGGGAGAGAGAGAAGAGGAGGAGAAGGGAAGAGTACAGCAAGCTTCATTCCTGCCCCTGGATCCAGCCCTGCCTGAAGTTGGAGACAGACGTGGACTTGTCCGTTACAGGAGATAAAAACTTTTTGCATTTAAAAAAAAATTTTTTTTAACGTTTATTTTTGAGACAGAGCATGAACAGGGGAGGGGCAGAGAGCGAGAGGGAGACACAGAATCTGAAACAGGCTCCAGGCTCTGAGCAGTCAGCACATAGCCCGATGCGGGGCTCGAACTCACGGACCGCGAGATCATGACCTGAGCCGAAGTCAGACGCTTAACCGACCGAGCCACCCAGGAGCCCCGAAAAAAACTTTTTGCATTTGATTTGGGTCTTTGTCATTTGCAACTAAGAGTCTTGATTAATCTAGAACACCCAGGAGACCTTTCAAGAACCCCAAAGGGGAGGAACCAAAAGGATCAAATCACAGTGGTCTTTAGCTACTGGGTGAATGTAAGTGGCATGTGTGTACATGTTTTATTCATTTATTATAAAGCAAGGCACCTGTTTTAATAATTACTGAAGTTCATGAATTTATGGTTGTTTTTTTAAACAAGATAAAGATCCCCCTCATGTGCATGCCAGTATGCTTTCTTTAGTGGGTGAAAAGCTAGTGGGCCTGGAGGTTCACATAGCCTTAGTAAGCACCTAGGAGTGGGCTGAGCATCTGAATATTACCTATCATGTAAGTATAAGAGAAGCTGAGAATTTCAGAGGAAGCCCAAGTTCTAGGAAAATAAGATTGGTGTGGCCCAGGATGAGACTAGGAACAGGTGCCCTGGACTGGGATCACTGCCTGAGCCGTCTTTTTCTGCAGCCTCCTGTGTCTGGGGAGCAGTGCTTGCTAATTGCCCCGACCTGGGCCTTAGCTGCGCATCCTGGTCCTGCTGCTTCCCCTCCCTCGCCCCTCCCGTTCTCTGCCTGTGCATTTCACAACAAGGTGAGAGGGTGCAGGGCCAGGGACTGGGGCAGGCAGTTGTGAAGAGGTGGGAGGGGAGCGGGGGTCATCGCACTTGGCCTACAATGAGCTGGAGAGAGACAGATGAGGCAGCTCTGTAGCTAAGACATGGATCCATAAACTTACTGCTGTGGCCCCTGGAGCTGTCCCCATTCCTGCCACCCCTACCCCAGTCAAACTTCCTTTTGAGTCTATGCAGTGAATTACCCAGGTTTTCTATAATTGCACCCACCCTTCATTTTTAACCAAAGCTGCCCATGTTTGTTTCAGTTGTTGCTGTTGATAATAACTCCCTCCCCTTGTATGAGCAAACAGCCCGTTTGTTCATCGGGACATTTGCTATCTTCAAGAAATTTCAAACACCTGCTGACTGTTGGGTCCCGTTTTGGTCCCTATTTTGGAAGGTACTGCTCAGAGTCCTTCATAGCTGTGTCTGCTTGTCTGATACAAGCTGTGTCTACCCACTGACAAACAGCTAAAATGGAGCATATCATGTGCACTTAGGAAAATGCCCTGGTATTCTTCATTGCCAAAACACAACCGTCTGCCAACTCGCTATCAGCTGGTGACAGTCAATGCATGCTCTTCAACCACTTGAACAGACTGACTCACTGCTCTGTCCTATGAAACTCCTCCTGTGTTCCCCTCCCGACAGAGCTATTACATGTCCCTGCATTGTTAGTGTCAGAATTGGCCACATGCCTTTAACGAATGGGAGTGGGAGAGACCTCCATTTCCAATCAAAAGCTTTAAGAGCAATCGTGATCTACCACATCTCTCTTCACTCTCTGCCATTGGACTGACAGCATCCCAGATGGGGGCTGCTGCTTCGGTCCCAGAAAAAGGAGAGGTGACACAGCTGGAGCTAAACCATGATGACCATAGAGCATGAGCAGGAAATAAGCATTTCTTGTAAGTCACTGAGATTTGGGGACCATCAGCCTAAGCTGAATGATAAATTGATACTATATGAGGGGTGCTACGAAACTCTAAAATATGGGACACTGACTTTGGGGCCAGAAAGTGGGCAGTGAGGAACCATCCCCGGAAGCTGGAAAGATGGCGTCCTCTTTTATGCAGGGGTGAGACATCTGGTATAACTGTTGCCTGTAGTAACTTGGTGGACTGTGCTTTTGATGAAGAGCATGCCTGTGTTCCTATTGGCTGCTTTTGACAAGGCTGCAAAAGGGGAGATCAGGTCAGCAAAGACTTGGACATGTAGCACGACCGAGAAATGTTTGTTATTGTAAGCCACTGGGATTTCGAGGTCGTGTTACTGGAGCATAACGAAGCCTGAACTGACCAACACGACGACTGTGCTATGCTCCCTCACCAAATAATCACACAAAAATAGAATCACAGAGTGTGATGCAGGATCTTCAAACAACAAAGGACTTCAAAATAGATACCAAGAAAACTTGATCTAGTGGAGGGAGGGGAAGGAGTTGACTCCAGAAAGATTGACTCTGGATCGGAACTGCTTAATTTGAGTGCCCCCTCTCGTTGTTCACTAGCTGTGTGACTACACACCATGTATTTGGCCCATTCATTCTTTCAATTTACTCATCTGTAAAAGCAGGCGATAATAACGGTACCTGTCGCACACAGTTGTTGGGGGAATTGTATGGACTGAGCACTGGTTAGTGTTAGCCATTTCTAACGTTTTGTAACCTCTCTCTCATTGGGTTACCAGTTTCCCGAGGGCAGGAACCATGCTGGTCTTGCTCATTATTGTATCTCTATTGTCCAAACTGCTGTTTGATATATGAGCTATACTCAAAACATATTAGGTGATTGAATGTGTTAAACTATTCCAGGGACCTTGAACTACAGGTGAGAAATCATCCAGGCTTCCTCCCTAGTACCTGTTTCATGTCCCTCAAAGACTCCTCTAAGCTCTCTGTTCCGTTTTAGACCAGCACCTTGGACAACACCTTCCATATAACCTTGTGGATCAATAGTTTAGGCAGAATGGGATTCTCTCTCTCTAGGACAAGATTCTCAATATTTGCTCCCAGGACACCATCTGTGCCACACCTAATTCTTACCTGGACCCATGAGCAGTGATGGGGGTGGAGGGGCAGAGAGCTCAATCATTTGATGGCACACCACAACTGTTATCCTGCACTGAATTAAGAAGAGTTTAGAATATTCCCAGGGAGGAGGGGTTGGGGGAAGAAGCGGGGAAGAGAGAGTGTATGTGTGTGTTTGACCGAGATTTTAACACGTGAAGTCAATGATGGTCTGGACTCACCAGCAATCTCCGTGATCAGGAAGATGGGGGACAGAGCATGGAAACAAAACCTGCCCATTAAGACCCGGTAGGGAGAAGTCCGCTCAGAGATATAGAGCTCATGTGGATGAAATCTTGGTGCCTGATTCTTATTTGCAAATGTAAATCTCTCTTGTGCCTGCTCCAAACACTATCTGCATCTCTACTTCCCTCTGCCCTGAGAAGAGTATGATCTGCTTTGCTGGGGAACAAAGGTCCAGCTCACGTCTTTACTGGATGTTACAGACCTCAGACAGCAGTGCCAGATAGATTGCACTATGATAAGGTATTAGGAAACTGAGGCCATTTGGGGGGAGATTTCTTACCACACCTCAAGACAGGTGCTCAATAAATATTTTTGGATAAATGAGCAAATGAATGAAATAACAGTGAATCTGAAAAGCCATTGTTCTATAATTAGAAGAATGGCCACAGTTTTCCCCGTTCTTGCATGCAGACTCTGCCCTGTGAGGCTGGGCTTGGCCTTGTGACTTACTTTGGGCAATGACAAAATTTTCACAGCAAATGTGATGCAAGCAGAGACTTCTACAGGGATGCTTGCCCTTTCTTGGTGCTCTTAGAAACCCCTGTCACTGCCATCATGTGAAGCAGCCTGGATCATCCTTTTGGATGATGAAACACACATGCTCCAGACACTCCCTCCTTCCAGCTGACAGTCAGCCAACCTCTGGAGGCCGACTCAACTAGCTGACCAGCATTTGGCCACAGATGCCTGATTGAGCCCAGCTGAAACCATCAGAAGGCAGGGCCAGCCCACCCCACCCCACCCAGCTCAAATTGTTGACCTTCAGAGTCTTGAGCTAAATAGATGGGATGTATCTTTTAGTTTAAATTTTTATTTTTTGAGAGTATGCATATGTGTGCCATGTACAAGCAGGACAGGGGCGGAGGGAGAGAATCTTAAGCTCCATGCTTGGCACAGAGCCCGATGCAGGCTCCGTCTCATAATCATGACCTGGGCTGGAATCAAGAGTTAGACGTTCAACCGACTGAGCCAACCAGGTGCTCCTAAATGGATGTATCTTAAGCCACTAAATTTTGGGGGGTAGTTTTCTAGGCAGCAAAAATGATACAGGTAGCTCCTTTCACAGGCATGTTTGTTAAATATATGGCACAGAGTGTAGGTACTCAGCAAACTGCTGTTACTTTTTCCTCCTGATTAATGAAAATAATTATACTAATATTATTTAATGACCTCTATGTCAGTGAAGCTAAATTCTTCACAGATACTTCCTCCATCCTCAAAATAACCCTGGATAAGTGGAATATTATCCTCTCCTTTTTTAGGTGTGAAAACTGAATTAGACGGAGGTAAATGAATGCAAAGCAAGTAGCAAAGCTGGTAACTGGACTCAGGTCACCTGGCCCCCAAACTCAGCTCCCAAGCACTACAATACCCTGCTTCTTACTAAAGGAGGAAAGGAAGGTTCCATTCTACCCCTTCCCACCTGCGGCCCCCACTCCTGAAGTGTTCTTTCTGCTCTGCTTTTGTTTGTGCATATCCTACTCTTTGAAGTCCAGGTGTGGCTCCTCCTCCAGGAAGTCTTCCCTGACCTCTCCAGGTCACCATGACTCAGCCCTTTTTCTCCTTGGCAGCTGGGACTCTGATCCCTTCCAGTGGCAGAGGGGAAAGCTCCAGGAAGCCCTGCTGATCCTGGGCTGATGTGACCGGGATGGGGTTCGTTCACCATGAGAGCCTTAGGGGAGGGTACTTTGTGGGGCCCAAGGTGACTGCAGTAGCTGCATACAAGGAGATGGGGCTCCCCAATCTGATTCTGCCATCCCTTTCCTTCCAGCCACCCTCTTAAACATCTGGTTTAACTTCTGGTGTCTTTGTGGGGCTTTCTCGTCCTCTCTCAACCCCCGATATGCTCTGTGCTTCTTTCTTGGCCAATCTTCCTTTGCTTCCCCCTGACTCTCAAACCTTCCCCAAATGCCTACAGAACACCCAGTATCTTTCAAGGACAGTCCTTTCCAGCCAAAAAGGACTTGTCCTGTCTCTACCCACACATGGCATTTTCCCGAAGGATAATGCTACTCTTGTGGGCTTTGACTCTGTTGCTTCTTCCATCAGGGACACGAGGCGGAGCTGGCAGTCTCCTCTCCCTGCAGCAGCGCCCCTTCTCCACCCCAGCCCTCCATCCCGTACAGAAACCTCCCCTCCTTAGGCCTCAGCCATCAGACCCCACTTATGCGCTGCCCGCTTTGTGCTTCTCACCCAAGTGCTTCCCAGGCAGTCCTCTGCTACTCTCCCGCCGCTACCATCCCACTGGGCAGCTCCTCAGACGATGAACGGCCCCACCTGCACTGGGACCTCAGCCACGGGGAGGGCCACCTGTACTGCGCTTTAGTCACTCACACCCGGGGACCCTGGCTCTCAGTGCCCGAAACTGTTGTCCCCTGAGATCTTCCCCTCCTCTGCCCTACGTTCCCCCAACCACCTGTCATCTTGATTACTCATTCTCTCACTTCCCGAATGCCTGCTCATCAACCTGACACCTTTGGAACAAGAACCTTGTTTTTTTTTTTTTTTTTTCTTTCCTCCCCTACCTTCATCTCCCTCCCAGCCTCTCCACATTCCTGAAAGGCTGCACCCACATTCCTTCAACTATCCCCTTGCCAGCACCTTCCAGTCTTTCGTTCCTTATTCCTTCCGCCTTTGACACCCTGTGAGCCCCACCTCTGCAGCTGATTCGCCTTCTCCACACCCTCTCCAGGGATACTGGGCACACCAACGAAAAATCATGGCAAGGGGCACATGAGACCCTCCACAGACTCATGGTCTTCAACCTCAGCTGGGCCCCTGCACACCGCCCTCCACGCTAGGCCTTCTGGTGTGTCTCTGAGCCACCCCCCTCCGCAGGGTTTCTATACCTTCTCTACTCTCGAATACAAGCAGAGCCCCCATGCTTGACTTGCAAGACAGCCTGCAAACTCATTCCTCTTGGACAAACCTCCATCCTACCCTTGAAGTCCAGGGCCAGCCCACTGGCCTTGGACCCCATCCTCTCCTGTCCTTGCTCTTTCCCCACCCAAGAATGTTGCTTCATTCTCTCCCCATATGAGCCCTCTTTCTCTACGGACTTCCTCCTCTCAGCCTCAGACACGCTCCCATATTGCTTCCCTTAAAAAGCAAATCAGAACACACATGTTCTCTCAACATCTCACCCCTCTTGGTAGCCAGCTTCTTTTTCTTTCCATCCCTTCATAGCAAACTGAGGGGGAAAGGAGTTTACACTTGTTCCTGGTCCTCACTTGCCTCCCTGGATGAAGCCCTCTACCCACCATATCCTCCTGGACATATCATGACCACCTAGCTGTGAGGGCTGAAACGCTCCTTATAGCATCAACCATCCTCATTCTTCACAGGTAGGTACCAGCTCAAACCTTGCCACTCTAGAACTCCCCCCCCCCCCCTTCCCCCAGAGGAACCAAGAAGGTAAATCCCGGCTCAGTCTCCTTTATGATCATCACTTAAAAGGCTTTAATTTTCCATGGATTCAATCATTTCTTTATTTAATATATATTTGTTAAACACCTATAATGCCCTAGGCAAATATGACTGAGTGACTTCTGAGCAGTTCAGGATATTCTGAGGAGCTAAAGATACTGCAGAGACATAAATGTGTTCTGTAGCTCAGTTCTACAAGAATTAAGACCAGCAAGGCCTTTTTCCTGCAGAAAAAAAATGTTATGAAATTTTCCTTTTAAGCGTGTCCTTCACCCAAGTCAACCTCCACTCCCACACGTGTTCCTGCATTTAATAGTGTATTTTTGAGCAAGAAAAAAAAAATAAAGCTGTTCTGGTGATTGATTTTAGAGGGCCCGGCTCTGCTGAAATTCCCAGTATATTAACACAGTGCTAACCTCAAGGACTCCACTAACGCTCTACGCTGGCAGACTAATGCACAGCGATGAACAGATTTCAGAAAAAGCGGGGACAAAGGCTGTGTGGTGACAATGGAGTTAGTTGGAAAAAATCAAATAGAAGAACCCATTTATGCCCATAATACATTCTGAACACATCTCCTTAGGAAATTTCTTGAAATAGGCCAGCATGTCCATAAGCTGCCCTGATCTAAACACCACTCAGACGTCCCCACCCCATGCCACCAACCATATCCTAGTCCTGGAGCCTTGTTTCCTATGTTCCTTATCACATTCTCAGCCAGGGGTTGGCACCACCCTCCTCCAGGGCACAGGGAAATGCACAGAGGTGTTCGGGTCCACACTGATGCTACTGCTGGTTGATCAGAGTCCAGTGAGGCTGAATGTCCTGCACGGTCAATGGGAGAAAGCTCTCTTGCCTGAAGGTTGAGTCGAAAGGGAAGGCAGGCTGCCTCTGTGTGCCAGCAAGCATGGTGGCAGGGGAGGCCTTGATGGCTGGGCTCTCCTTCCCCACTCCTGCCCAACCTGCACCCACAACAACTGGACCTCATCAAGAAAAATGCCCTGGATCTGGCTTCCATTTCAGTGGGGGTGCGTATATCTCTCAAGCTCCTGTCCGTAGGTCCCCACAAAAAGATAGTGGGTCTAAAAAGTGATACTGAGCCTGCCAGATCTTATCTTGACTATTAATAACTTGTATTACTAACAAAAACAGCAACTGCTATATAGTGACTGTGGATTTACAGTGTACCAGGCGTCGGGCTGAGAGCCTTATGTATTTCTCCACCTAATTCTCACAAAACCTCTATCAGATGGATGTCTGTAACTCCATATTACAGAAGAATCAGGCTTCGGGTGAAGGCTGGTAAGTGGCAAAGCCAGTGTGGCTGGGCAGGCTGCTAGGAGGTCTTTGTTAGGAAAACTACCTTCAATTACCCAAAAATCCACCAACTTTATGAACCGAGTCATTTACTAAGTGGAGGCGCGCTGAGTGCCTGCTCTGTGCCAGACAGTGTGCTAGGCTCAAGGGATTCACTAGAGGGACAAGCAAGTGCCTGCCTTCAAGGAGCTTATGATCTAGTGGTAGAGCATAAGTCTGTTTTACAAGGAGACAAACTGATGACTAAGTGCCCACTGTGATTAGGATCACATGCGTCCAGATACTACCGGAGCTGTGAAGCAATCAGATGGTTGCCGAGATTTGAGAGTAACTAGTGAGAACACCTAGGATAGGGTGGTCTGGGGAATCGGACTTTGTCTGAGACCTGAAGGGTAAGAACGGGGGAGAAGTGGATTGACGCTTTGCTCCTGGAATGCTGAGACTAGATGTCTTCCAATGGGGAGGAAGGGGGAACCCCAAAGGCAGGAGGCACATGTAGGGAGTCCTCATGAGTCAAGAGAGGGCTAACCCACCTGCATTCTGGGTCAGAGCCCAGGGTGGATGGGGAAGGGCAGTGCCAGCTGGCTAGTGTTTGCCAATCGCCTTCAGCCTAGTCTCAGGAACCTGCCATAAGTCCCTTCAGGGAGGAAACTGCAAATCAGACTCCCTTTTCCTTTAGATCCTAAGAAGAGCAGGCCTGGTGGTAGGTTAAAACCTCCCACCCCTATAGGGTCATGGCAGCCTTTATTTGTCCTGCAAGGACACTCTGAACCCCTCCAAGGGGCAGCACCAAACTGTGGCGGCTTCTTGTCCTGTCTGCCCAGAGAACTCCCTGAGAGCAGAGGCCACAGTTGATGAAAGTAGGGAAGCAGTCCTCAGGCAAGGCTCTGGGCATCGGCTTGGCATCTGTGCCAATAAATGCCACCAGCTGGGAATCCCATGACCCTGAACAAGTTACATTACTGCCTGGAGGCTGGTTTTCTCCACTGTACAAATGGGGTAACAGCAGAACCTACTTCCCAGGGCTGCTGAGGGCATTAGCTGAGATTATGCACACAGAGCATTTAGAAAGATGCCGAAGAACAGTAAACAAAGGTAAGCTGTTGTTGGTATCATTATCTCTAGGCAGACTAGCGAGCTCTCAAAAGTGTGGGGACACTGCCCTAATTAGAATAGGAAACCCACCTTACTGAGCAGGGTCCTGTGCCAGGCTTGGAGTGAGGCACATATGGGTGTGCTCCTTCATTTAAATTTGGCATCCGCCCCATTTGACGGATCAGGAGGCTGACACGAGGGGTTGCGGGGCGGTGAAGGGATTTGTCAGCACAGAGCCAGGTCCAAGGTGGGATCTAAGTTCAGTGGCTCTGATGCTGGTTCAGCGACCTGTCCCCAAGCTAGAAGCCTAAGAAGCAAAGCTCTCCCAAGGCTGGAGAGTGGAGGGGGCGAGGTTCAGCCTCTCGCCGGGTGGTGAGCCAGTACTGTTTTCCTCTGTGTTGGCCCACCGTGGTGCTACTAATGACTGCTGCTTCCCGGCCTGTGGGAGCTTAATAAAGTCATGCAAAACTCGCTGTTTACCACTCTAACTGTGGAGTCTGGACATGAAGTGAAGAACATATCACGTGGAATGAATAACAAATCAAGCGGCTACTTTTTTGTTTGTTTGTTTGTTTGTTTGTTTGTTTTAGCACCGAAGCTTAGGAGCACTGCAGAGTTCACCATCCCTCTGTGTGGTGCCAACATCTGTGAGCGAACATCCCCGGCGGTGCCCCACTGTGTGCCCGCACCCCCACCCTGAGCTGATGCTTCGGGCTCCGAGTGCAACCACCAAAAGGGAAACGGAGATGGGTGGTTTTTGAAAGCAGGTGCCAAACCGGCTGCGCTCCCCCACCCAGCGTGGGGACAAGCTCCAGGCTGATAGCCCCTGGACCCGCCTAAGGTTATCTGCGATGGAGCCTTGTGATGGGTCTGTGCCCTGGGGAAGCATCTAGAGCCCAAGAGAGGCAGTACCAGGAAAGAAAGCAGCACCGGTGGTCAGCATGCCTGCCCTTCCCAGGTTCAAGCCTCTTCCTCTGCCCCAGGAGAGGTGTGATATAATTGCACCTACCATCATGTTCTGGGTCCTAGGGGCCTGCATCTACCACTCACTGTGGTGGGGACTTGGGTACATCTTTACGTCTTTGAGCCAACATCTTTGAAGTGGGAATAAGGTGGCAATGGGGCTTTAAGATGAAATGACACCTGGAAGGTATCTAGGGAGACTAATACATAGCAATCACATATATATGATGTGTCTTTTATATAGAAATACATATATATAAATACAATGTGTATTAATCAAACTAATAACATAACCTCCTATAGTTAAGTAGTTTTTACTGCGAACTAGGTTTTAAGTTAGATATTCCAGGTAAAGAGAAATTAAGTATCCTGTTCCAGGTGACACAACTTCTAAGTGCAGAGTCAGGATTCACGCCCAAGTAGCCCCCACACGGCCCAGGACCGGCTAGTTACTGTCCTTTAGTAGGGCTGTATGGAAGAAATGAGATCGCAGGCTGGATTGAAAACCATGCATTCACTCCTCACTGAGGAGCAGATAGAGTGCAGTGAGTTCTTGAGCCCCGGGATGCAGGCAGGATACATTAGACACCGGGTCTCCATGGATGCTTCTAGGGCTGAAAGGATGAAGGGAGCCACTCCAGCCCTGGGGGTTCGGGGTCAGGGTGGGGTGGCTGGGATGACTGCAGATGGTCAGCCCTCCCCATCCCAGCCTCGAGCGTCCCACTTTTGCACACTCGGAGAGGCCACCCTCGGGTGTGATCTAGCACCTGCAGGCATGTTCTATGCACGGGGTCAGAAGCTGTTATGCACAGGCCATCAGAGTGTCACCAGTCATTCTGCCAGAAGTACCACTTACTCTGCCTCCTGTGGAAATGATGGCCCTGGAATATGAGATGCCACAGCTCAGGGGCCAATAAACCTCTGATGAGGCCCTGCATCATGCAGACCTGGAGGCGTCCGCCTAAGTTGCAAGGCTGGTTGAGGCTCCCCTCAAACTGGAACCCAGTTAGGGCACGGTGCCAACGTTTGTCAGCTGGTACCTGGGTAGCAAAGCCACACACTGGGAGGTGCACGGGGCGCACTTTGATCCTAGCAGAGCCAGGGGGTAAACTCAAGAAAGCTTTTCAAAACCTCACAGCCATTCAGTGCCAGCCATTCTGATGTACTGATAAATAAAAATCCTAGAGAAGTGGAGAAACCTTCCAAAGGTCACAGAGAAGCGGCTGGTGATTTAAATTCTTGCCGCGCAAAGTAAGACTCTTCAGTTGTCTCTGAGGTGTTACTTGGGAGATCTGGGGGATGTGTGCACAGTCCATGAGAGGCCTCTAATGTCCCCCAGGA
The DNA here is from genome assembly GCF_023721935.1 of Panthera uncia. Taxonomy (NCBI): domain Eukaryota; kingdom Metazoa; phylum Chordata; class Mammalia; order Carnivora; family Felidae; genus Panthera; species Panthera uncia. The sequence goes on along the minus strand of NC_064808.1, from coordinate 45,619,783 downwards.
GCACCCGCCAGGGCCGGAGACCTGGCTCCGTTACAGCCCCACATGGGAGTGGCACGTGTGTATGCACGTACAGCCAAGTTAGAACTTTAAAAAATGAAGAAATTCCAAAAAAATCTAAAAACGCAAAGGCACCAAAGTCCATCTAGAATGCCACACTTTTCTTTTATGAAACCTACTACCCGATCTAACGTGAAAGCTGTCTCTGGGTAAAAATAGAATACTTCTTTAAACTCTAATCTTTATATTTCTGAGTCAAAAAGCACTTCCTGAAGCACAACGTGGCGGTGTAAGTATTTCCAAAGCTTTAGAGGGAGTTAAAGATCCTTTCATCTTTTGTCTACAGCCAGGAATTCACATTCCTGTAGGAAACGCACTGGTTTCCCTGGGCCTTTTGTAGCCTAGAAGATGGAGGCAGCAAAGAACAGGAGAAGCCCCCAGACCCTGTCCTGTGCTATCCGTCCTTTGATGGGCTGATGAGAAGGTGATCAGGGGCGGCAGGCTGCATCGTATGAACTGTGACGATCCCAGTGCCTAGCTTCCTGTCCGCACTGGGACCCCTCCAGATGTGGGGCCCGGGCAAAGTGCCTTTGCCACTCCCAATTCGTGGCATAAAGTGTAATGCTCCGTGCAGGTTTCTTGAATGAGCGAATGAATGAGTGAAGGAGTGATTGATTGAATAAATACGGAGTCTGTGGGGAGACCCTATTGTTGTATTTTTCCCAGCAGAAGAAATTTTCCAGGCTGTTACACTAATTAGGGCTAATATTCTCAGTTATTTTGAGGATAGCTTGAAATTTGCTGCTAATTTAAATAAAATGGTTACGTTTACTCATTAACCAATTAGCATGCTTCCCAGCAGCTTCACCTCACTAATTTGATTAGTTACACTATGCTTTCTCCTACCCAGAGCTGAGAACATCACAACTATATGAGAGTAAACTTTTTAAAAAACACAGAAGCAGAATCTCTCACAGGGTTTAAACACAGATGTGAACCCAGTCACTCTTTCCAGCTCACCGTGTCCCCACTAGAAGTTGCTCTATGTTACCGTTCCTATCACTAGACCAAATTGGTTTTTCAAGGAAAACAAAACTTTCCAAACTTTGGGGACTTCCTGAAACACAACCTGTCTCCTATGTTTGAAGAACGAATGATCGAAGCTGGAGAAGAAACTGGAAGCCAAAATACAAGCCCCCTTCCTAGCCCTGTGTTTGTCAGTGACCTGCAGTACATACAGGCTCAGGCTAGCCTGCTCATATCATTTTCCTGTTTTCTTATTTGTCAGAGGTGGAAGTGATTTAGCAAATATCTAATTTTCTGTGGCAGAGACCGGCTTCCTGGGCACGCAGAAAACCCTAGCTTCCCACACCCTCGGTAGTTAGCTGGCAGGGCTGTGTGACTGGCTCTGGTGAATCAGATGTGAGAGGAAGTAAGGTGAGGCACTTTTCATCTGAGGCATGAAAATCAGAGTTCCAGGCACACTCTTCCCCTTTGAGGGGGGGTTGTGGGTGGAACTGTGTACCTCAAAAGTTCGTATGTTGAAGTCCTAACCCCACCCCCCAGTATCACAGAATGGGACCTTCTTTGGAACTAGTCATTGCAGATGTAACTAAGTCAGGATGAGGTCACACGGGAGTAGGGTGGCCCCTAATCCAGTATGGCTGGCATCCTTACGACAAGGGACAGAGACTTGGGAGAACACCACGCGGAGGTGGGATGCTACCACAAATAGAGTTCTTGGTAGCCAAGACTACCAGAAGCTAGGAGAGAGGCCTGAAACAGATCCTTTCCTGGTGCCTTCAGAGGGAGCACAGCTCTGCCAACACCTTGGTCTTGGACTTCTAGCTTCCAGAACTGTGAGACGATATACTTCTGTTGTTTAAGCCACCCAGGCCGTGGTCCACTGTGATGACTGCCTTAGGAAATAATCTACGGGAAAGGCCACGTGGTCAGACAGCGCATCCACAAGGGATGTCACTAATGGCCTGAAGAGGCACTCTGCCTTTAGCCAGCTTTGTGAACAGAGTAAGAGAAATGTCTAAAACCTGGAAATAAGGCAAAATGGGAGAGGAAATGGTCTGTCCTTTCAATATCCTACTGAGGCATGAACAAGCCCACCCAAGGGTATGCAATTTTCCAGGAGAATGTACCTGTGTTTGACTTTGTTATTTACCTTTTGACTGGTAGCCAAACACTAGGAAGTTAAATGGTAACTTCCAGATTTGTCTAGTAAAGATCACACTAAAGGCTACGATTTTATTTCCCTATAGGACATTGACTGCTTTTGTATCTAATCTAGCAATCTTATTCTAACCTTCTTTTTGAGAAAATGCCTAGAGATCCTGAGCTCCTCAAATGCTCTCCAGAATTGCTTAACCTTCTTACTGGCTCCCTGATTAAGGAATTAAATAAGTTTTTGTCATATGTTCATTTTGATTTTAAGAATCATGTTTTACTTTTTTGAATCGACAAAATAAACTTGTTTGATTAATGGCAATGAGGTTTGAGGATTGTTTATTACCTGACTGATACAGATTCTTTCTGGTTTTAAAACCCCAAATGGAATAAGTTAGAAATCTGAAAGAAGGAAATGAGAAAGGGAAATGACTCTCCGGGTCAGCGGGATAAACTGGATCATCTTGCTGTCCTGCCTTCTTGACCTTTTTCTTCCTTCACCATTCTTGGCCGTGCTTGGCTGAAATCCAAGCCACACGGCTCAACTCTGGCCACATGTGTAATTCTTAGGAGAGAGAAGAGTTCAAGCCCTGGCTGTGGTGAAGACTTGAGGATTAAAAAATATAGAACAGTCTGTCTCCAGCCCTAGAATGGGGACTTAATGAGGGCAGTGACTTCCATCTGGCTCATGACTGTTTCCCAGGGCCAAGAACATGACCTGGTACATGTTGGACTCTCACTGATTTCAGAAGAAAAAAAATGTAATGAATTAAAAGGTCATACAATTCTAGGGTGGGAGTGCCCTTAGGGATTTCTTAGCTTAAGCACCTACATGATATAGGAACCTTTCGTAATGCCCCTGGAGTCCACCAGAGTTGACTTGGACACTTCTGATGATGGAGAGGTCACAGTATCATCAGAGCCAATGACTGGGAAGAGTTTCTGTATACTCAGCCAAAAATATGTGCCTTTTATAATTTTGGACATTTTCATGTCTCTCTTAGATCTGTTCCTCTCCAGGCTAAACAATTCCCGTTCTCAAGGACAGTCTTGAGTTTCTTTACCAATCTTGTAATAATAAGAGCCAATATCTAGTAAGCAATGACTGTGTACCAGGTTTGTTGTCTCAGTGCTTTATGTGCATTGGTTGATTTAATTCTTATAATAACCCTGAAGGTAGGTACTGCTATAATATCTATTCTATAGGTGAGAAAATTGAGGCACAAGGAAACTTTGACACCTATTCAAGGAACCCAATTGGTAAGTGGTCTGACTGGGATTTGAACCCAGACGGTCTGGTTCTTGACCACTATATATTGCCTCATTGTTTGCTTTTCAGCATTTTCAAGCTTCCTATCAAGGAAGGAACTCCTAGCAGAGTCTAGAAAGACTGTAACTTTGGGCTGATCTCTACTCCCCAGACAACAATGTGAGGTGCCACGTCCCTCCCCTGGAGTTGTGCAGTGTACCACCTGCACGGTTGTATGTGGCAGTCTCATCTGTGCATAAGTGAACTTCCCTGGTCTCTCTGTGGCCTCTGTGGCCATGGTAACAAGAGATTTTTCCAAGAGCTGTCAGGGGGGGGGGGGGGGGGGAATGTTCCTGGAAATACATATCAAGGGTCTGATTTGGACCAAGTCTAAGAGATTCAGGCTCTATATTTGTCCAAAGTCCCCTCATGAGGTGTACCCTGACCACATACTAAGGTGATAGCCCTAAGCCTCTCCTTTGCTCCTCCCCATCCAACCCACCTCGCCCCACCCCCCAGGAGCCAGTGAAGTTTTTAAGGGCTAGTGGATACCTTTGGGAAGGCTTGCCAGTCAGAAGCCCTGCCTTATCACCCACTGCTTATCCTGTGCACCTGCTTCTATGTCTGGTGGATGGAGGAACTCTACCAAGGACACATAGCCCATCTCCAGGATGACCCCATCCTCTTGGGCCACAGGGCAGGCCAGACTCAACAAACTCCTGTCATGGCAGGTTACCTACCACCCTGTTCTGGGAAATGTGTTTGATCTGAGGTTAGTCTCGAGCCTCCTTATCTCTGGGCCCTAACAACTGTGCACCTCTTCTGTGGGCCTGGCGGGAGAAGGCAACTGGGACCCTGTGCTCCCTGTACAGCCTAGTACAGGAATGGGGAGGGGGACCCAAGTCTTTAAGACTTGCTGCATATCTCCATGAAGGAGTTGATTCATAAAGCACCGAGGGAAGGCAGCTCCCAGCCTTCCTGGCAAGCCCAGCACAAACTCACAGCTTCTCAGGCCAACTAAATTTCAGAACGAAGGAATTGAAGGTAAGTAGGTAGAGCTGGGCCTACAGCTGGCCAGCACAGCTTCCTCATTTGCGCAGAAGAAGACAGGCCCAGATGAGACGAATCAGTGGTGCTAGGGATCAGAATCGCCATTACCTTTGGGTGTAGAGGATTGACCAAGAGGAGGAATGAGGAAAGCCCAGTGGGATGACAGGCTCAATCTGGATGCTGCCTACGTGGTTGCCTGAAAATATGGAAATTCACTGAACACTTCAGATATATGTACTTTAGTGTACAATCATATCTCAATAAAAGGATAAAACAAAGGCTCAGAGAGGGTTAAGGTGACATTACAAATGTGTGGCAAGACCAAGCCTGGAACTCAGGATTCCCGAAGCCCCCCTTTCCATTATTCCACTGTATTTTTGCTGCCACAGAAACTCAGTGATGCTCCATTAGTCTAGGGGTAGGCTTTGACCAGGGCAGGAATCCATAGCACATGGCCCATGAGGTCAAGGAAAGTCAGTCCAGTGTGGGCTGGAGTTAGAATCTTGAAGGTATTTATACTGAGAAAGGCTTAATAAGAAAAAGCAATAGTAATAGTATAGCACTATCACAACATTAACATCTAATATTGAGTGCTTACTATATACCATGCGCTATTTAAAACATTTTTTAATGTTTATTATCTTTGAGAGAGGGAGAGAGGGGGAGAGAGACAGACAGACACAATCTGAAGCAGACTCCAGGCTCTGAGCTCCCAGCACAGAGCCCAATGAGGTGCTCGAACTCACAGACCGTGAGATCATGACCTGAACTGTAGTCGGCCGCCCAACCGACTGAGCCATCCAGGCGCCCCTACCAGGCACTATTTTAAATACTTTACATGTATTAAATCTTTACAACAACCTTGATGGTATATACCACTATGAATCCATATTTTACAAAAATACAATAGGCCCACCTTTAAAAACTTGCCCATTTAAAAATGTGACAACTAGAGAGCATTGAAGCTGATTTTTGATTCCAGATGACCTGATTCCATAATCCATGCTCTCAGCCACAACACAGACTGCCCTATATTGAACCAGCAGCAGCTAGTAGACTGGCAGCCTTTGCCCAAACTGACATCTGCTATCCCACAGAGAAAACACTCAACATTTGTCCAATGATCCAGATAAGCAACAATCCTGCAGATTTCCACCTAGACTTGTTAAAAGCAAGTCCCTTCATTGTCTCCTGGACTGCATGTATTAAAAAGCAGACAAGGAATTGGCAAAAAGACAAAACTACTTGTGACCTGGCCACGTTGGCCCATACTCAAGAATAACCTGGGGAATTTCTGAGCTGAAAACTCCAGTGTCCAACTGCATTAATGATCAGAGAAATGCAAATTAAAACCATGGTGTGATACTATACACCTGCCACAATGTCTATAATTTAAAAAGACAGTTAATACCAAGTGTTGGCAAGGATGTGGAACAACTAGATAACATGTGGTTGGCATGAGTGAAAATTGAACTACTTAATTTGGAAATCTGTTTGACAGTATATTGGGTTGGCTTGGGTTGCCACCACAAAGTATCACAGGCTGGGTGGCTTAAATAACAGAAAGTCATTTTCCCACAGTTTTGAAGGCTGGGAAGTCCAAGATCTAAGTGCTGGTGCCTTCAGGTTCCAGGGAGAGCTCCCTTGCTAGCTTGCTAACCACCTTCTTGCTGTGTTGTCACATGGCAGAGACAGAAAGATGGAGAGAGAGAGAGAGAGAGAGAGAGAGAAACTTTGTAGTGTCTCTTCTTACAAGGACACTAATTCTATAAGATCAGGGATCTACCTTTATAACCTTATTTAACCTTAATTACTTCCTTGCTCCAAATACAGTCAGGGTTAGTGCTTCAACATATGAATTTGGGGGTGACACAATTCAGTCCATAGCATTCTTCCCCTGCCCCCCCCCCAAGTTCATTTCCTTCTCCCAAGCACAATGCATTTGTTTCATCCCAACAGCCCCTGAAATCTTAAGTCATTCCAGCATCAACTCTAGAGTCCAAATGTCATCAAAGTATCATCAAAATCAGATGGGCATGAGGCTCAAAGTGTGATTTATTCCAAGGCAAAGTTCTCTCCAGCTGAGAAACTGTGATATCAGAGAAGTTATGTGCTTCTAAAATACGGTGGCTGGGCAAACACCAGTTAGACAAGTGTGTTCCAGAAGGGGGAAATTGGAAGGAAGAGGTGATGGATCCCAAATGAGTCCAAAACCCAGCAAGGCTAATTCCATTTAATCTCAAGGCTTGAGAACAATCCCCTTTGTCTTGATGCCCTTCCCTCTAGGCCCACTGGGGTGGCATCACCCTATGGCTCTGTGGAGTTGCCTGACCCTTTGGCCCTCTGAGGTGGCCCTGCCCAAGCCACTCATTGCTTTAACCCTACCCCTGAGGTCCTGGGAGGGATCATCCTGGACCACTGAAACCAGAGAGGTAGGCCTGCCCTTTGAGGTGACAGCCTTGCCCCTGGGTTTGTTGGTGGGTCTGGCCTTCAGCATCTTTCTTCTCTTGAGGAATAGTGCATGTTCACAGCTGAACAGCTCTATGCTCCTGCCTTGTGAAATCTAAGAAACCCATCAGCCTGCCTTCATTCTGTCCTCTCTTCAGTGGAGGCTTCCAGTGTCTCTGCTGGTATAAGCTCATCTCTATTTATGGCTTCTGCTGCTGTGATGGCCGATTGAGTCCACGAGTCCTACCATGATCTCTTAATCAAACAGTTGTTCAGTCACACTCAGAGTTCTCTTCAGAACATGCCATATGGACAGGATGAGAATTTTCCAAATCTTTGAGGTTACATGGGGTCATAAGAGTCAAGCCCTGATCTAATGGGATTAGTGTCCCTTCAAGAAGAGACACCAGAGCTCTCTCATTCTTTCTCTTCCTGCTGTGTGAGGACACAGAGAAGGTAACCATCAGCAAGTCAGAAAGAGCCCTCACCAGAAACCACATCAGCCAGCACTTTGATCTTGAACTTCCCAGCCACCAGAACTGTGAGAAAATAAATTCCCGTGACATTTTGTTACAGCAGCCCCAGCTGACAAATGCAGCCATTGTCTGCTAAAAGTAAACACACATCAACCCTATGATTCAGTGATTTGACTCAGGTATAAATCCAAAAGAAATGAGTCCAAATGTGCACCAAAAGACATGAACAAGGATGTTCATAGCAGCAGTATTCATGATACTCTCAAACTGGCAATTTCCCAGGTGTCCATCAGCCATAGATATATAGGCAATACTGTATATTCATAAAATGGAAAATTACACAGTAATGAAAATTACAGCTACATGTAGCAGCATGGAGGAACTTTACAAATATGATGAGGAAAGACAGAAGCCAACATGAGAAAGCATACACCCTAGGATCCTATTTATATAAAATTCAGAATCAGGTAATAATGCTCTTTTTTTTTTTTTTTAATCTAGGGACTGGTTATGTTGGTGCATTTGCTCTGAAAACTCGCTAATCTGTACACTTACAATTGGCTACTTTCTGTACGTATGTTGTGCGTCAATAAAAAGTTTACATAAAAATAGTGATCTGTGAGAAATATCGCAGCATTGTAAGAATGAGGAATGAGCTGCTATACTGTGTGGTGTGGGGAGAGTGTGATCTGCTGACCTACAACTGACCAGTCAGTGATGTCACAGCAGCTTGGCCCCCATAAAGGACGAGCGGGTGGAGGTCACAGTGGACAGTTGCTGTAAGTCTCAGCACACACACATCGTGATAGCCTTCAGTTGTATGTTTAGGTGGGTAACCACTCTTTTAAACACTCAGTTATAATTGCACAAATATACACATCTTCTATACCATCTTTTAAAAAAAAATCGTGCCCTTCTGGAGGTAAGATAAGTAAACTCTGAAAGTGTCAGAACAGGTCAGTCTGTGGCATCCGTGGAAAAATGGCTGTCCGTCGTACTCTATTGAATAAGCCATTTCTCTTGCCTGTGTTTCAGCACCCTCTTTGGATATCTGGAGCCTAGGCTATGACTGGCTAATTTTTCCTAGGATAAATTATTTCCCTGGTAGCTTCCCCTCATTCTCCACCAGGAGAAAGTCCTAAGAGCTAGAAAAGTTCTCCTGGCTATAGATCTTGGCTCCAGCTGTGATCTACTAAAGGGCAGAGCCCAGACGCCATGAAATGGCACTGTGAAGGGATTCTGAGATGTCAGGGAGCTTGGGGGGACCTTGGGTTCCCGCCTGCTAGGGAAGGGCATCGCTGCCAAAGCGAGGACTGAGATTTACCCATAGTTTCCCCAATAAGGCAGGCGTTCCTCTTTAGAAATTTATCCCTTTCCTTGCTCCCCACCCCAGGGGATCCAGGCATCCTAGCATCTGCTCCCCCCACCTCCTTCCAGGCAAGGCAGGCATGACTCTCCTCTTCTACTCATGAGCATACTCTTATTGAAGAGCCCTGGAAGCCTCTGGGCCTACAGTAGCCACAACATGACTTTAGCTATCCTTCTCCACACTGGACATACATGTGTACACCCCCAACAAGAGCCTCTCTCCGGGAACTCACCTGTGGTGTCATCCCATGGCAGATGTACACGATGGGAACGTTCTCTGTGTCTGGACCCTGATCAAGACACAAATCGGTCTTCAGAGAGTTCTGCAGCTGGACACCAGAGGAAAGGTAGCCACACCAAGGAGAAAGGAACAGAGAAACATATGCATTAAGTCAGGAGAAGCCAGCATTCCACTGAGACAAGTCCCATGTCCATAATTGCCCCACGGCCCCTTGAATACTGTGGAGAGCAATAACCACCAGCTTTTGCCTTGCATGAAGGTGCTGAGGGAAAACCAGCCTCCTGTGAAGGAGAAGCATTTTTGTGTTAAAATCTGACAGTCCAGGTAGAAATAAAAGATATTCACACATGCACATGCACAAGATGGTGCCAGGTTCTTTACCCTGTCTATTCCCATAGGGGTGGCACCACGGCTTTCAATAGTCCTTGGTTAGAAGTCTTTGCTCTGGAAGGTTGGGCAAAGTGGGCAATATGTTAGCTGCCTTCAGGCCTGAGATGTTCTCTGGGTCCTTTCTGCCTCCTGCAGATCCAACAGGGGCTGGCTTGGCTCCTGTGGTGCCCAGATGATGAATCTCCAGAGTGGAGGTCAGACAGGTGGATAAGGGGTCCAGGATGGGAGTAGGGGAAGAGAGAGGTATCTCTTATCCTCACCTACAGGCACATAGCAATCAATAGAACCAGTGCCTGGGTACCATGGACCAGTGTCTTACCATGTCTGGTAAGAAATCCAATATTCAATGTTCCTTTCTGGCATATGTCTACTTCCAGTCCCTGGAGAGGACAGGTTATGGTCCACATGGCCCTGCTCACCAGCTATAGCTGAGTAGACCATGGTGGGCACCAACATGCAGTTTAGAATGAGTTAATAATTCTATTTCTTTCTCTATTCTCCATCCTTCTCCTTCTGGAATGTAACCATCTCATCATCCTCTTACTCTGTCCTAGAACTCTAGATGAGAGAGTCAGTGTGGTCAATGGGTGGTGGCCACAAGAATTGTGAAGCCATTTAGATTGGGCATGGGGGATCTATCGGGCCATATGTAAGCTGAGAGATCCAATGTGGCCAAGGAAGAAATGAAGCATGAGACAGGATTAGAGAAGTTCTGCCCCTGCTATGGCTTTAGTGGCTTCCGGGCTCGGGTGCCCATGTCCAGCTGCACTTTACTTCCTGTGCCCATTAGAGTTTGTGGTATCGTTAGCCACCTCAACTTGAGCTAGCTGATATATAGCTCTTGTTAGCAACTGAAGCACTCTGCTTAGAACAGAAGAGGGATGTTGGAATTCAGGGAAGACCAGGGCAATGGACCACACAGGTGGGGCATCTAGCCAAGGAGGCCAGAGACTGATGGCGGCTGAGCTTTCTTGGTCTTGACAACTTGTGGCAGGAAGGCAATGGACCCAATTAGGGGTGCAAAATGCAACAACCAGAGGCACGTGTGTGCTCTGTGAATCCCCTGTTCTTGACAGGGGACAAGGAACAGAGTCAAATTCTTTTCTCTTGAGCTTCTTCTCCTCTACCAGGCAAAGGCATCTCAATCCCAAACTTGCAGTTTGGAAGTTCTGAAGAAATATAAATGTGTGCCAGCTCCCTAGGCAGAGGCTCCAGAAACATCTATGTAGCAAATCCTCATTTATAAAAGAACTATTTGGCTTGCCTGTGTGAGGCAGCATACATAAACACTCTCTGGACTTCTCCCACAGCCTACAGAGAGGTGGGTGTCACATCTAAAGCTGAGAACTGTAATCCATTAGTGAGACCCGCTAACAGCTGTCGCAAAGCAAAAGCAAAAGGTCCATGGAGCCCTGATGTCAGACTTGGCTTTCTGCTAGGTTCTCAAAGCCATCCCCTGGGTGAGGAGGTAGGTGGTGGCTTTTGATAAAGTGCCCCCAGCTCTGTGTCCTTCCTCCCCCATTAAGCAGGTGGTCTGTTGATGCTGTTGGGAGAGACAGGCTGGGATGGAATCCTGGCTCCAGCTGTGTGGTCTTGGACAAAGAACATTTACTCCTTCTTGTCTGTTTTCTCCTCTCTAAAATAGGGATAATAATAGTGCCTACCTCACAGGGTTGTTATGAGGGTTAAATGAGACACTACCTATGAGTACATAGCATGGAGCCTGGTAAATAGCAAATGTGCAATAATTGTTAGCTACTATTACGGCTATAACCTTCCTGAGAGCCATTCAGGGAAACTAGCTTTTATGGCTGCATTTATGTGCCAGCTACCATGTGAAGTGCTTTCCATGTGTTATCTCCCCTAATCCTCAGAGCAATGCAGCCAGGTAATATGATCTCTTTTAAGGGTGAGGAACAGTGGCATAGGAAGTTCTGCCTCACCTCGTCATCTGTGATGCCATTTCCATTGCATGGGCCCTTCCCCGTGTCACCTCTACTTTTGCCTTCATTTTGTCAGACGAAGTCCTCTTCTTCCTTCTGCTCTCAGCTTCTCTGTTGCTCTGGAAGTGTTTCCTGACCCACATCTGGGTGTAAGGTCATGGCCCTATGCTTCATCATCATCTCCATTTCTCTTACTGTAGCACTTGGTGTGCTGTGTTCTTACTGCTTCTTCACGTGCCTTTCTCCCCTGTCTGAGCAGGCTGGGGCTATGTCTTTCTCATGGTCTGTGACACAGGCCACTCCTGGCCCATAGCAGACAGTAAATCCATGTGGAATGAATGAATTAGTGAAGAAAATGAACAAATGGATGGCATTCCCAAATGAACAACACTGGCAGGTGGACAAGTGTAAAGTTCTTTCCCTCGTGCAGCTGGCGACAATCCTGAGACTGAAAACTGCCCCCTCAGATGGTGTAACTATAACTTTTAAGGTTTTATAACCTGCCAAGATCACACAGAGTAAGTGGCAAAGCTAACGTTTGGAAGCTGGGTGTGTCTGTTTCCAGATTCCATCTTCGCTGTCCACACTAGAGCTGGGATGAATCCAAAGACCCCGCCTCTTGGACGTGGAGCTCCACCCTCCGGGGGAAACCCATTCCCACACTATGGGGCCCAGAGGCCCTTCTGCCTGTGGCAGTCATTAATGGGACCTGTGAGTGGATTAATGGGCTGTGTTATAGACTTGACCCAGGCCCCACTGAGAGTTCCAGGAGGTTATTTGACCTGAGCAATGTAGTTTGGCGTAAGTTAGCATGGAAAAAGTAAGAAGAAGCTTTACCCCCAAGAAGACATCTGGTCTCTGCATTTCAGAATAAAAATAATCACCAGGAAGAATGATTCAGCCTCAGCAAATCCTCTTGTGGCTGCATCCTGCTTTGCCCATCTTCACCCTGTTGCCCCCATTAAGAGTTAATTATGCTCCTTGACAAGCCAGCGTGTCTCTATTCTGTCAGAGCCCAGGCTGTGGAGGAGCCAGAAGGGAGGGGAGGCTGGCTGGGCTCCCTGAGCAGGGGCTGGCAGATGAACATGTGGGGGTGGGGGTCAGAGACTCTGCTAGCCCCAGGGATGGTTAGCACTGCTCAGTCCTTTGGGATGATGAGAGAATGGCTTTTCAGCACACCAGAGTAAAAGCAGCTCTAACTAAGGACTCAGATCCAGATCTCACCCCTGTATATGCCACTTACTATTTGATCAACGAAAGGTTTCTGGGTGTGGTGGTGAGGGCTACATGGTAATTCTGCTGTACATTTCATTAAGATGAGACCCTTTTGCTTGGAAGACAAGAATGCTTTTGGTAAGGCCCAGTACTGCAATGGCCGTATACACAAACCTCCACTGTTGCTTTCCCACTGTAGTTAATACTGTTTGGCTGATACTGTTCAGCTATAGCTGACAGCTTGGTGAGAACATGAATTCAGAAGCTGGCCCTAGGTCACAGGGGTTTGGGGCCAATAGTTTCTCCAGAGCCACAGTAGCATAACCCTCCTTTTTGGATTGGGTCAAACCATGGCCAAGCATCATATACAACTTGCTATGGGCAGAGTGCAGGGGGACCAGTAACAGCTGTGTCCTCAATATGGCCCTAGGGAGATAGATGGGGTTGATAGGTACTTCACAGTCTGGTGTGTTTCCATGGGAACAAGAGGATGTGAAGCTTCAGGTGAGAAGTTTTCTGGCACCCAAATTACACCAGCCTGAGAAATGGAGACGCAAGGGGCCACTGAGTGATTTCCTCAGGACATGTCAACCATGCCATGGAAACTCTTGTGGGAGGATCTGACTCCCTCCTATAGGTTGGTCTGCTGGACAACAAAAGTCTGATTGGGGGACAGGATTCCTGGGATCCTGGCTCTGTGTCTTATAGCATCCTAGGATGTCAGAGTTGGGAGGCCCACTCAGAACACGGAGGCCCATCCTCAGCGAGCATTTTCCTCTCACCCCAACCCAAGCAGATGCTATGCCCATTATATTCCTGCTGAGGCAGGCCTTCAACTCAGTTTTGACCACAGCTTATCGGAGGGGAGGTCACAGTTCTTCTTCTGAGTTTCATCCTAGAATATCAAAAAGGTCTGCAGGGATTCTCTCCAAAGAGAGGGAGCAGAATGCTATCAGAAGCTGATGTTTTAGGGGGTGCCTGGGTGGCTCAGTCGGTTAAGCATCCGACTTCGGCTCAAGCCATGATCTCACCGTTCGTGAGTTCAAGCCCTGCTTTGGGGTCTGTGCTGACAGCTCAGGGCCTGGAGCCTGCGTTTGATTCTGTGTCTCCCCCTCTCTTGGCTCCTCCCCTGATCACACTCTGTCTGTCTCAAAATAAAGATTAAAAAAAATTAAGAAAAAAAGATGATGTTTTAGACTCAGTTCTGTGTTAATGACCTATGGGAACATGGGAAGGTCACTTTGCCTTTTTGTCACCCCCCACCCGGAACAAGGTGGTGAGAAATCTATGTAGTTTTGGGGGCTTATAGCTGTCAGCAGAAAAGCTCTATGTGTTCAGGAATCAAAGACCAGATGAGATATCAAAAAAATCAATCAGGTATCATTGGAAATACTTTAAGAGTTGAATCGTCCTGGGAACATTGGGATAATGGTAGAATTTACCATATTAAAAGTATTTTAACCTTAGAAAATACAAGTCGTCAGGATATATATTTATATAGCTGAGACATTTTTCTATTCTAGGAGTACAGCATTATTTTGCCCCATTTAACATAGGGAGAAACTGAGGCCCATAGATGTTAAGACACTTGACTGAGAAGCAGCTTGGTCAAGATTGGTTTGGATCCGAACCACATCTGTCTGCATCCAAACCCTGTGCTCTGCCCTCCATAAGGGTAACTGCTCTGTGCCAAACAACAGGGGGTTGGCGCTTCCCCCCAAATACAGTGAACTCAAGAAGGTTGTGTTCCAGAACTCCTTTCCTAGAGGCTGTGCGTGTGAGTGGAAAGCATAAGCCCCTTCAGTGGGGGAGGCATACAGGCTGGTCACTAGAACCTCAGGTACCCGTTGCTTGGGGAACAGTGGGTGATTGGTATGTTACCTCGCAATCTTAACCTAACTGCAGGGTTTTGTTTTATTAAGTAGCACATGCAGGTTTGAGGCTAGAGCTAAATTGCTTGAGGCTCCAGAGGAGAGACTAAGCACATCTCAAGGGAACAGAGAGGTTCTGTCTATGAAACCAAAAGCTGCCTTTTGCCCGCTGGTCTACCAGAGGTCCCGTGGAGTCAGGCTCTCCCCTGACTCTATACCTCTCTCTGGCCTTGCTCTCTGTGTCTGAGTGAACCCCAAGGGGCAGGTCCTTACCACTCCATAGGCAATGATGTCCGAGTACATCCTCATCTCCGGGTACACGCTGACCAGGTACCATCGGAAGGTCTTGCACTGCAGCTGTTTTCTCAGGGCCTTCCTTGCGGTGATGTCCCCAATGTCGATTCCAGAGTCCTGCGTGGGTGTGCAAATGCAGAAATACAGCCACCACCAGGACATGGCTTCTCCCCAGACCTCCCAGCCAACGTTCCTGGAGACTGCCTAGTGAAGGGAGGATGTGGGACATTAACTCCTTCATTTCCCCACATGTCCTTAGCCCCATGACTGTCCCCATGTGGGCACTGAAATGTGAGGTCAGCACTGATGGGGACTGTCACCAAAAGCCTTTGAAAATAAATAGAACAAGGGGCGCCTGAGTGGCGCAGTCAGTTAAGTGTCTGACTTCAGCTCAGGTCATGATCTCACGGCTTGTGGGTTCGAGCTCCATGTCGGGCTCTGTGCTGACAGCTCAGAGCCTGGAGCCTGCTTCGGACTCTGTGTTTCCCTCTCTCTGTGCCCTTCCCCCGCTCATGCTCAGTCTCTCTCTCTCTCTCTCTCTCTCTCTCTCTCTCTCTCTCTGTCTCTCTCAAAAATAAATAAACGTTAAAAAAAATAAAAAAATAAATGGAACAAAAAAACCTGTGGTCTAGGTGTAGGTGGAAGGAGCTGGAGCACACAGTTGGAGTACAGTTTTTTCTACCTCATGCTGGAAGATGAGAAGTTCTGAGCTGTGGGGGGAAAGAGGGAGGGAGGGAAAAAGTGGAAGGTGGAATAGTACTAATTCAAATACTATTCCTAATAACTGCAGCAGAAAAGCCTTCTGTAATGCTCGCAATGTGGTAGGTTCTGTCCTGCATGAAACCTGCACAGAAGTTTATATGCATGTACAGTGGCCCACTTAAACCTATAGGGTAGCACTGTTTTATAGATGAGTTGAGATAAAGAGAGGTTCAGTGACCTCTTGCCCAAAGTCCTACAGCTGATAAATGGGGGAGCTGAGAGTTGCACCCAATCAACCCAGGTCGGGAGTTTGCATTTTTAACCTATGCTATGCATCTAGAAGAGCCTGTCCTCTGCCTCCTAAGACCAGGTCCTTGTGGGAGAAGCAGACCCTCTCTTAGCTTGGGGGTCTTAGTGTAGAGAGTAGTTGTGTCTCTCACTTCCCAGGTATATCAGAGTGGTGGCCTCTGAGCCATCAAGGTATAGCAGGCAAGAAGTGGTAATGGAGACATGGATGTGTCCTTGATTTAGAGAGAGAGAGAGGACCCCATATTCCTTGCAGTCTCAGAGCAAAGGGGAGAACACTGAGTCCCTGGGCCTGAACACCAGCCATGGAACAGGGCACAGAATCAGCTGAGAAAGAGTTGATGTCACAGCAGAAGATGGTGAGGAGTCTCTCTAGCTGGGGATCAGGTGGAGACTCCGTGACATCTCAGAGGATGACACCACGGAGCCAGGGACCAGAGCAGGCACGTGGTATTTCGTAAGCCCAGAGTAGGGAGAGAGGAAGACAGGGAAATAACAGCTCTCTCCTACTGGCACTGGTACTTGTGTGCTGGCTGTGTGAACCTCCTGCTTCTAGCAACAGCTCTGGGGATCAAGTTACTGGGGTTGGGAAGATCATGAAATGAACAGAGTTTGAGTTAATGTCTGAGAAAA
Organism: Panthera uncia; assembly: GCF_023721935.1. NCBI lineage: Eukaryota > Metazoa > Chordata > Mammalia > Carnivora > Felidae > Panthera > Panthera uncia. Next base: position 45,603,422 of record NC_064808.1, on the reverse strand, counting down.
ATCACAAAGATGGCCGCTGCACAAATCTGCACGTGATCAGGACAAGTATTTGGTATTCGACCATGGAGGCCTGAGTAACAAGAGAGTGTAGATACAGAAGAAATACATTTATTTTTCCCACCAGAATTTAGGTAACATAAAAATGTGAACCTACTACAGCCTGAAGTTTAAGTTCTAGACTGCTAAGGGGCAATGTCTTCTGAGTACTTCTAGATGACCTCATCTATAATTTGTCTATTCCTCGGCTCCTGCCCCGAGAACTTTCCAGCAACTGCTACTTGGCCTTTCTCTGCTGGATCCAGGAAACATGTTAGACTAATCTCTGTGCCCCAGACCTACCGCTGAGCCTGGACTGTATTGATGAAAACTAGGTTGAGAAAATATTTATGAAGTATTATAGATAAAAGCTGGCAATAAATGTAACCTGCCACTCACCCCAGCCCCAGCCCCAGCCCCAGCCCCAGCCCCAGCCCCAGCCCCAGCCCCAGCCCCACCCCAAGGAATCTGTTAAGTATTAGCTCTTTAAACTTCTCTGCCCCTTATCCTGATATCACAAAGGTATTTGCTAGGACCCAGGCCTTCCCCTTCATGCTATCATCGCCTTTATATGACAAATTAACACTGTGTCTCAGCATTTATGGGGAGCCACTGGAAGAATCTGTCTCTAGAAGGCCCCCGTGCTTTCCTAAAATTCTGGGTTCCCACAGGAAAACTTTCTTTTTACATTCAGGATCAAGGGAAAGTTGGTCTCTCTCCTTATCTAATCGAAGGTGGGAGAAATACCCATCAGAGGCTCATTTCTACTTCTAGAAGATTCAAGAATCAGAGCTTTGCTCTGCTTATATTTCTGGATATCATGCCCCTTTCCCCTTCCTATTTGTTAGTTGACTTCTGTCTTTCCATTTTAATGGTTCAGGACGTCTGTACAGTGTATTTACTGTAAAATGCATCAAACTGTTTTCAGATTGGGGGAAGAAATTGTGAAATAAGCAAACTTTCTCAGAGAAGGTCACCTTGACCCTTATTATTAGAAAACAATAAATGTATCACCCCCTTTGCCAAATACTTAGTGGATTGAATAGAGTCCCCTGTAAAATTTGTGTCTACCCAGAACCTCCAAATGTGATCTTATTTGGCAATAGGATCATTGCAGACAGAATTCATTAGAGATCTGCAGATGAAATCATTCTGGATTTAGGGTAAGCTCTAAATGCAATGGCCAGTATCTTCAATGCCACCCCCCATCTCTTATGAACACACAGAGTCATAGAGACAGAGGGAGAGACTGGAGTGGTGCATTTACGAGACAAGGAATATGCCAGGAACCACCAAAAGCTGGAGAAGACGAAGTATCCTCCCCTAGAGCTTTTGGAGGGAGCACAGCACTGTCGTCACCTTGATTTGGGGCTTCTGGCCTCCAGAATTGCAAGAGAGTAATTTCTGTTGTTTAAAGCCACTCAATTTGTGGTAATTTGTGATGGTGGCCCTTGGAAACAAATACACCCAGCCACACAAAAAGCTGGCCAGTATTCCCGCCCGTGTGTGCAGCCACATACACAACATCTTGTAGCCAAACCTAGAGAAGGGCCATCACTTGTGCACCATGGTGAGTCATCCCTGGCACTCAACCTGTCTTTGGGCAAGAGAAGGCAGTGGGGTGGGGGTGGGGGTGGGGGTGGGGGGGGGGGGGCGGTGGCTAGAGTTCCTGAACCTGGTGTAAGAGAATGTTGATGCTTTGCTGCAGGCTGACTTCCTGTGTGTTGATAAACAAACTGATTTTCAATCAAAGTAGAAAGGATGCCAGAGCTGGCAGCTCCTCTGGCCATCCCAAAGCTTGGGACTGAACGTGGAAAGGAAGCAGGTCATAGAGCTGGCGGACCTGGCTGGTGCACGGCAGGGGGAGGACTTGGCATAGAAGGTGACCGGGCAGGATAAATGCCCTGCAAGGGCATTTGAAAGCTGGGGTGGGAATGCAGAAGGCAGAGGCAAGACCACCCACACCGAGAGGTAAGACTGATCTGGTGCTTTTTCTACTTACCGAGCACCCATCAGAGCCTTTATGTACATGAACTTATTTAATTTTCAAGGCAGCCACTGGGCAGGGTTGTGGGGTCTGACTCTCTACCTGCAGCTGGGATGCTAGAGGCAAAAGGTTAAGTAAACAGGTAGCAGATGTGCTGTGGTTGAGCAGAAGGTCTTGATATAGCACCACAGCAAGGGCAGCCGGGAAAACTCTTGGGGAAGGCACGCGGGGCATGTGGCATCCACACTTCCTCCCTCTTTTTCAGCTCATCTTAAAAAATTTTTTTAATGTTTATTTTTGACAGAAACCGAGCATGAGTGGGGGAGGGGCAGAGAGAGAGGGAGACACGGAATCCAAAGCAGGCTCCAGGCTCTGAGCTGTCGGCACAGAGCCTGACGCGGGGCTCGAACTCACAGACCGCGAGGTCATGACCTGAGCTGAAGTCGGACGCTCAACCGACTGAGCCACCCAGGTGCCCCTTCAGCTCATCTTTAGTACATGCCAGGTGCTGTCCTAAGCACTGTGCATCCAAAGAGGAAGAAGGCACAGACTGTGCTTGAAAGGAAGACCCAGACAAGTAAACAGACTCTGTACACAGTGTGAAGCACAGAAGCAAACAGGGTGCTGAGGGAGAGCAGAAGAGGAAGGAGCCCTTAGTCCATCTCACTGTGTGGGGCAGCCAAGATGGTGGGGAGGGAAAGGCAAGCAATCAGAGAAGGCTTCCTGGAGGAGGTGACACTCAAGGTGAATTAAAGGCTAGCAGGATTAGTTAATCTAGTATTACTCAAATCTGGCAGCCCCAAACCGGCACCCAGAGAGCTCTGAACAGGTTCTGGGACCACTACATACCTACTCATCACAATCTCTGAGGATGAGACCCAGAATTAATCAGCTGGTCTGCAGATCTGCTTTTAGGAGCCACTGACCGAGGGAGAAAGGAATTACACACACTGCCAGCAGATCCATTTGTTAATAAGCATCGGCGAGGTTTTCCTGAGCTCTGATCATGTGCCCTGGCTTGCGCTAGGTATGGTGGCACAAAAATGAAGAATACAATCTGTCCCCAGGAAGCCTGTGGTCTAATGCAGTGGCTCTCAGCCTGGATGGATATTAGAATCCCTGAAGAGCTTTCCAAAAAATGATCCCTGGTCCCCTTCCAAACCAATTAAGTCATAATCTCTGGGGCTGGAACACAAGGGATTTTAATGTTCAGCCAGATTTGAGAGCCGAGGGAGGGAGGGAGAGAGAGAGAGAGAGAGAGAGAGAGAGAGAGAGAGACTTTTACACAATAGAACATTCTTTCACAGGATAGTGCTGCAATGACACAGACATACATGCAAAGGGGGCACTTTCTCTAGCTGAGGCTGACTTTCTAGAGGAGGGGTCACTGGAACTGAGTCTACTAGGATGGAGGGAAATCGGTAAGGGTGGATGCTGGGGGAGAGGCAGAGGGTAGGGAGTTCCAAGCAGAGAGGACAAAATGAGCAAACATACAGAGAGAAGAAATAGCATGGAATAGATGGGAAACTCTGGAGCTCTCACTGTCCTGCAGTCTACAGAAACTATAATACAGAGTGGGGACAGGGGGTTACAGGTGGGCAGAGGGGTTTATGCCTGATCTGGTGCACAGTGGAGAGTCCGTTCAAGATTTTAAGCAGGGCAATGATGTGGTCACTGAGTTTTAAAAAAATTTTTTAATGTTTTATTATTTTTGAGCGCGCGAGAGAGACAGAGTACAAGTAGGGGAGGGGTAGAGAGAGGGAGACACAGAATCCGAAGAAGGCTCCAGGCTCTGAGCTGTCAGCACAGAGCCCGACGCGAGGCTCCAACCCATTAACCGTGAGATAATGACCTGAACCGAAGTCAGACACCTAACTGACTGAGCGCCACCCAGGCGCCCCACTGTGTGTGTGTGTGTGTGTGTGTGTGTGTGTGTGTGTGTGTGTGTGTGTGTTTATTTTTATTTTTTAAAGATAACTTTGGGTAGTGCGGAGGATAGATTTGAGGGGGATAAGTCTCGAGCCAGGGAAACCAGGGGCTCTTGTGCAGGAAAAGACAAGGCCTGAACTCAGACGTGAGGTGGGTAGGAACGGACAGAAGAGTTCAGTGATGGATTGGGAATGGGGCTTAAGGGACAGGAGGATCAGAGGAAGACGTGTTTCAAGGTCATAGATCTGGGAAGATGGTGGTATCCTCAACTGTAATGGGAGGGAGAACAGGAGCAGCTTTGGGGGGAAAGATGTTCTCCATTTTTGGCAGATCCAGTCTAAAGTGCCTGAGGGAGCACCCAGGAGATCGACGTGCAGCTGCAGGTCTGAAGCTAAAGGCAGAAGTCAGGGCTAGAGGTATTAGTTAGGAAGTCGCCAATGGATAGATGGTAGGAGGACCCAGGAATAGATGGGACCACCAGGGAGTAAAATGAGAGTGGTTGGCCAAGGGTGGATGCCTGGGTGCACTTAAGCATCCAGGGGAGGTAAGCATTGCCCACAGGGAATTAGGAGCAATCAGAGAGAGGTGGGGATATCCTGGGGTGTGGAATCAAAGAGCCAAGCAAGTACAGAATTTCAAGGAAAAGGTGGGATCCTGGAGGTTAAAGACTTTAAAATGTCCATTAAGCAGTTAAGATGCTTTGTCAAAAGCAGTTTGGGGGCAATACTGGGATGTGACTTGAGAAGTGAATGGAGGGGGTATGTGTTGACTCTTTCCAGAAGTCTCAGAAGAGGCAGGAGATGGAGTCTGGACAAAGCAGGGAATAGTGGGGGTCAAGAGATAGACTTTTAGAAAACACACTGATCGCTTCTCGGCCTTTTGGCTAAGATCAAGTGTAGAAAACACACTGACCACCTTCTCCATCTGAGGCTTTATCCTGGACACTCCCACTGCTCATCTGCCTTCCCTTTTTTACTAAAAAATTTTTTAATGTTTATTTTTGAGAGAGAGAGAGAGAGGGAGACACAGAATTTGAAGTGGGCTCCAGGATCTGAGCTGTCAGCATAGAACCTGATGTGGGGCTCTAACTCATGAACTGTGAGATCATGATCTGAGCTGAAGTTAAATGCTTAACTGACTGAGCCACCCAGGAGCCCCTTATCTGCCTTTCTTGAATTCACTTCCCTCTCATCCTACCCATTTGACCGGGTTTGAACTACCCTCTGAGAAGTCACAGACACACACTGAGTTTCATCATTTTCCAGTTACTTTTCTCTCTTGGTCTCTGCCATTCATTGGATTTACTATCCATTTCAACATCTATCAGCCACTATGAGGGGAGAGGACTAAAAGATTTGCAGCTTTGGGGTACAGAGAGAAGGGGGCAAGAGTGTGGACAGGACTCTAAGAGACTACGGATCTATGATACTTCACTGCTAAGTTCCTGGGGGACTTTCCAAGTGTTTAACATTTTGCTATCAGAGGACACCCACAGTGGGGCTCAGCATGCTCCCAAGAATACTGTGATCCAACTCCCACAGCCACAGATGGGTCTAGAAGGCACTGCTGTTTCCCTAGAAACACTCCCACTGTCAGGGATACAATCCTGGGGCTGGTTCATTAAGGTTGCTCACACTCTGGCTGGTACTTCTTGGCTCCTCTTCTCCCTACTGGTGAAATGTCACTGGTCGTGGGAGTACACATCCCAACCCCACCCCCCCACCCCCATGATAGTGGAGGTGATGGGGGCTGCCTAAAAGCTCCTGCCCATGGTCCAGGTAACCTTCAATCACTCTGCCAGAGCAACATTAGCTGGGTGGAGAGATCAGGGAACAGGACCTTCATATGGAAACGTTAGGCAAAAATCAACCATTTCTCTATTAGGAAGAGAGAACTGAAGCTTTTTAAAGGATTCCCAAGGGGAAAGAAGGAGGTCATGCAGTCAACAGCTATCTCACATAGACAGTGCAACATAACCAATGATCTCCAGGCAGAGAGGCTGGTAAGCAGGTTGGGATCCCGTGGCTGGCATCTGTTGGGTTCTCGCAACTCAGTGGTCCAAGGTCATTTCCATGTGACACATGACAAGGCAGAACCAATCTACTAGAGAAACATTGCTTTTTCTCTGGCATTTCTTAAATGTAGGTGATAAGAGGGATAGAGGACAGTGGCAGGCAATGATGAGATTCTCTGATGATTAGAAATCATCCAGAACAGTTCCCTTCTCCTCCTGAGGGTCCTGTGAGAGTGTATCCCCTCCTCATGCATCTGGTTCCAGAAATCCCAAAGGCATATGGACATTCCTATTGCTCTGGTCACAGGTTCGATGGAGAAGCCTAAATATAGTCTACAGGGAGACTAAAGGGCACTTTGGTGAATTTTGGTAATTGCTGGTATATTTGTATAGCAGAGAGGCTGAGGACCTAGACATGAAGTAAAGTTGGAGCCACCCGGTCCAATGTTCTCATTTAAAATGAGGATAACTGAGGTCAGGAGAGAAGAAGTCTTTCTTTAAGCATGCTGACCAGGGACAGGGGTGGGGATAAGACATGGCTTAGTGCCTCACAGTCCGCCTCTTTTCTCCCACATGTAGTATCTTTTGGGGCTGAGAGTCTACTCTACCATGGATAATAAGACTCTGCCTGATCTATGGGAAAAAGGGTTAGTCCCATATTTTTTGTGTTTTAATGTTTTTTCCTACCAACCCTCCCCAAAACCCCATCCCCACAGGGGCTTCCTACCTCTTGGGGTATGTTCCATGCCATGTAGACATGGCTTTTAAATTCATCCATCCAGACTTCAGCCACCCTGAGGGCATTCCTGCGGACATGGGCTGTGAGGTCCTCGGTGTAGGGCTTGTGGGCTCGCTCAATGTGGGCAATCCGAGAACAAGGCAGGACTTCCACGCTCCCGCCACACTGCCACACCTGTAGAAGACACAGAGTCACTCACCAGTGCCCAGACCTGACTCTGAGCCACTAAAGTAGGCCTTAGGTGACCATTCAATCTGAGCATGAACAACTCCAGCTCTCTTCATCTTGTCTCTCCAGACTAGTGTCTACAGAGGGGGTGAGCTCTACCTTATTTCTATTCCTATAGCAGGAAGGTTATTGAGTCATTATTTTGTGTCTTGTTTCTTGTTGCTGTGGATTTACCAGCAAAGAATGCACCTTCTTTTTTTATCCCTTCCATTCCTGCAAAGAAGAGACTAGACATTGTGTGACCAATGATCTGGGCTCTCCTAGCCCCTGACAGAGAAGTTAACAAAAATCTTCATAATGGTCTCTGCAGCAATGCTAGACCTAGAGGAACCAGTAGAGACTCCCAGCAGAGGTATCATCCTAAAATGGACCACATGGGCCAGACAGAGATTAGTGATCACCAGAGGGAGTGAGCCTGTTGCCCTTCTCCTGGTCCGTCTTTTCCTGGGCCCTGAGTTCTAATAGAACCCAAGAGAGAGGGAGATACAAAGAAGGCAATCATGTGAAACTTCTCGCTGACCTCAGTGACTAGGAGCTTGAATCAGATGCAATTTGACTTCAAAAAATAAAGAAAAATGATCTTCTCTTCTGAGTGCCGAAGGACAGTGTCTTGGAGGTCTTGCCACAAATGTTGCAGCCACTCTGAACTTCCAATGTTCTGGGATGTGCACATCTTTTTGTCATTGTAGAATGCTACTCCTTCTCCAGCTGAAAAAATGTAATCTGTCAAGATCCTGACCACATGACTTCTCTGTTGTAGAGTCTTTGCTCAATTTTGGGGGCAGAGCCAATTTCTCCCTCCTCTGCTCCCCAAGCTCTTGATATCGCAACTTCCTGCTTACCTGTCAGCCTCCTTCCCTCACTTCGTGTTCCTAGATGGAAAGAACTCCTGTCTCCTTCATTTCTCATCCCTAGCACTAACACAGGCCTGGTACATACAGGTACTTAGTAAGTACTTGTTGAATCAATATATGGATGATGATACTTAATCACTCAATCACTATATGATTGATGCTTAATAAATGTGTGATGAATCCGAAATACCTGGCCAGAGCTGATGAATGAAGCTTCTGAGGGAAAATAATCATTATTTCTTGGTGGATAGCAGTGAGCACCTGTCAGATACTGTCAACCAGATAATTTGGTAAATAATGTTCACACTTATAACCTGTATCCATCAAGGATAGGTCTGCATCTAAGATAAGGTCAACTTTGTTTTTCCTTTCCTTTTTTTTTTTTTTTTTTTTTTTTTTTGAGTATAGTTAACATACAGTGTTGTATTAGGTTCAGGTGTACAATACAATGATTGGAAAATTCTATACATTTCTCATTGTTCATCAAGATAAGTGTACTATAAGGTCAACTTTGGATTTCACTAAGTTACTCTGTGTGTGTGTCAGGAAGAGAATGCCTTCTGTTCCACCCGTCTGTTTCACAACAGTTGGTCCCTACAGACTGTCAGAGTTGGAAGGCAACTGATCGCCTTTCCACTCTCTGAACTTGTCTTGCCTTCAGTATATAATTTATGGCCAATGGAAAAGACACAAGCGTTTGCACTGAGGGTCCACCATGTACCAGGCACTGGACTGTGTATGTGGGTAGGTAGTATAGTGTGGTGGTTATGAGCAGAGGGTTTGGAACCAGACTGCTTGGGTTCAAATCCTGGCTCTGTTTCATGCTAGCTGCGTGACCTTGGGTACGTCACTCAATCTCCATTGTGTTTCAGTTTCCTCCTCTCAAATGGGGATTAAAATAGTACCTCTTTCATGAGGTTCCCGAGGAGATTAAAGTGATTATATACAAAGTGCTTAGCAACATGCCTGGCACATAATCATGTCATCAGCTCAGCTCTTACTAAACAAATTATATTCAGCAGGATCTTTAGAATAACCCTGTGTTACAGTGGTTATTGTCTCCAATTCCAAATGGGGAAACTGAGACCAAAGGCTGTCCCTTGTCCAAGGCCACACGGCTGGTACTGAAGAGAAAAGGATCTGTCTGACCTCCACTGAAGCTTAGGCAAGAGAGGAAGCCATGGAAGGCCTCAGGCTGTGCACCTTCATTTCCATGACCTGTACATTCTGGGGCTCATGCTGATTTCCAATTCACTTTGCTGAGATTTGCAATGAAAGCCTATGAATACTGTGAATATGTTACAACACAGAGAGTCAGGGTAATTATTCTTTTGCAACCAGAACGGAGGCTATTACTTGGCATATTTCAGCAACACAACACAGAACATGATTTGTAACAAAGCTCTTTTATTACAAGACCTGTTTCTCAAAGAGTCGCTTCACCATTTCACCTTAGAGTGGGTGCCTCTGCTGTGGTTCTGATCACAAGGGTGGCAGCTGTACCTCCTATGCCCTCTAAGCGCATGGTAAGAGGAATGGTGTGAACTCACTGTTGGACTCTCGAATCCACTCCTGTTTTCCTTTTCTTTGACCACAGCCCTTGTCTAGACCACTGTCCTGTCTCACTTGAACTCCAGAACAGCCTCCAAACAACCGATCTCCCTTCTGCCTTCCTCTTCCAGTCTCTTCGCCTCCCTGCGGCCAGAGTGATCCTTTTAAAGTGTAGGGTGGATCACATCCCCTGCAACACACATTTCCCAGCACGGCCCTGAGGCTGTGAGGCCTCCTGGGGCCCAGCCCTGCCCTGCCCATCCCTCCAGCCTTGTGCTGGCTCCCCCATATGCTCTATGCCACAGCCACGCTGACATGTTCTACTTCTCCCAGCATGCATGTTTGTCCTCCCATCTCTGGACTTCTGCACATACAATTATATACCCCACCCCTGCCCAAGCTCTCCTTTAGACACGTGCTAAATGGTGCCTGGACAGATCATGGGTTTCCAGCAGAGTTGGAGTGGCTGGGCCAGTGGGAGGACATAGTGTTTGAAAGCACAGCTTTGGAGCCAGCGAGAACTAAATTCAAACATTTTGCCTCTGCCACCTGCTGCAATTCCACCTTGGGCAGGTCACTTCTCCCAAGCCTCAATTTCGCCCAGGAGAAGATGGGGATGTGTGGATTCATCATGTTCAACCCTGGTGCTTCAGTCTGAGCACCGCATGGATGGCAGTCAAGGAGGTAGGGGCAGGACATCTGGGCTCATTCTGTCCTCACTGCATGCCTGCTGACGGGTGACTGTGGGCCACTTAACCTCTTGTCTATGAAACACGCATAATAGGTTGTTCCTGCACAGGGCTGTGGGCTCAGGAAGCCCTGCAGTAAGCCCTCAGCATGCACACATTATTATTTTATAATAACCTTATCATCGCTGCTATCTGGCTCTTCCTGAACATCCACCTTCGGGGGAAAAAATGACTGCAGAAGACTCCCACGTCTGGCTAAAGCCCAACAGACAAGAGATAGGTTGACTTCCAGAGTGCCTGGCCCAGCGCAGTAGGGTGAATCAGGCTCCTCCTTAGAGACTAGGAGCACTTGTTAATCTAGAAGTCACTCCCACTCTCCTACCTTCTCTGCAAAGGAATTCATCTATAGAGGGGGTAACGGCATCTGTCTTGAATGCAGCCTGTGGGTTCCTAGCAGTCTCTGGGCATTGGAGCAGAAGATGTGGATTTGGCATGTTTACCCTGCTGCTTCTGGACCCTGCCCAATGACAATGAAATACACAAGAGGAAGCCCAAGATCTCTGATCCCCAGGTGGTAAGTGGCTCCGCTGACCAATGACTTGACACAGAGAGACTCTCAAAGGTCTGACCCACAGCTGATCTTGGAGACCCTCTCATGGAGGGTAGACAAAGGATAGGAAGGAAAATCACTGGCATTTGGACCTTCTGGAAAATGATATCATAAAACTTCATGGAAGCTTGGTGTGGGGGAAGGCAGGGGTGAGGAAATGAGGAAGGGGAGCTGCATCTGGGACATGTCACAGCTGGTGTGAGGTAGAAAGACCCAAACCAGATAGAAACTACAGACAGGAAAGATTGTGCCAGAGAAGCAGGGCCACTGGATGGACGGTAAAGGTGTGGGACACAGTGATGGCTTAGCCTTGCAAGTTCCATGGGGTGAGGGTGCCAAGAGGAGAGAGGGCAGGAGAGGTGGGTACGTACCAAAGACATGGCTGAGAAGTGAAGGTCAAGGGTCAGTAACCAAGAAGGCAGATGAGGTCACAGGGCACAGGAAGCAACTACAAGATGGAGAGCTTGGTTTTTACATGGGGTGCATGTGACCCCAACTTGTTATCACAAGTGAGACACGTGCTCAGTCCCACAGCTTCTGGGGATACTTGACACATGTCAGCCCTGGATGTAGGCTAGATCTTGTGGCTTCTGGATGGGCCCTGGGAAATATAGTTCTTGACCACACCAAGTTTCTTCCTGTCTCTGTGCCCTCGCACCTGCTACTCCATCTTTCTGGGATAAATCCCCCTCCCCCCCCCCCCTGTTACCCAGCTCAAATATTACCTTCTTTGACCTGCCCATTAGATCCCCTCAGAATACTTACAGTGCCCCACCCTTTTTCTTGGGAACACTTATTCACAATACTTCCACTTATGTGTTTATTCAAGTCTGTCCCCTGCTCCCTGCTAGACTATAAGCTCCAGGAAGACAAGGATCATGTTGTATTCACCAGCACCAGGCATATGGTATACACTCAATAACATAAACTGTTATTTCAATGAGTGATTCCAGCAATCTCCGAGTCCTGGGCTTTCACTAACTATGGAGAAGTGGTTTTAACTCGCTCAGCTGGATCCCCTAATAAAGGCCATAAACATAAAATGTGGCCAGATTTGACTGAACACAATGACTTCCTTCAGACCCAAGCAGTTTTTCAGCGACGCTCTGACATTTAAGTGCACACTGCTGTAACTGAAGAGAGTCACTTTGGCTGCAGAGCGTAAATGAACGTTGTAAAACCTGGCAAGGCATCAAATGAGTGTGGTGGAAAGCAGGCGGCTTCATCTTGTGGAACCACGAACTAGTGTGGAGAAAGCCCTCGGCCTGGCCAGTGTTTGCAAACACCCACAGAGGAGATGCTGGGCTTGCCCTCAGGTGGGACCAAGAACCGGAAGTAGATGGTAAACAACAGTTACGCAGCATGGAGTGAAGTCTCACTCACCACCAGCCCTTCCCAGAGAGCCCTAATCCTATTAGTGTTTCCAGAAAGATGGAGCATCCACCTGGGAACCATCTGGGAAGGCGGGTCTTGGGGGCTGATGGAAGAGGGTTTCAATCCTGCCTCTGTTGCCCATTAGCCTTTGACCTGAACCTGTCTTTGGGTGTCAGTTGCCTTTTTATTGGGGATAATGATACCCTGGCAGGTTTAAAAGAGATGCTGTATGAAAAGCTGCCACTAGCAAAGACAGGCATGTAGTGGGTTCTTAGGGAAAGGTCAGGTTCCCTTTCCCCTTCCAGGCTGGGAGCTGCTGCTAAAAGGTCAGGGTCAAAGGATCTGAATTTATGTTCTGTTTGCCACTTCTATAAACAAGCCTGTTTCCCTCCCAGGCCTCAAGTTTCTCCTAGCTGCCAAATGGAGGGACGGAACTCAGTGATGTGATAGATCCCTTCTACTTGCATTTTGTGAGTCTACGTTTTCTTGCCAGTACCTCAAATGATGCCCAGTATTTGAGACGTGACTGGCAGAGTCGTAAATCCAAAGTTGTAAAATAGAGAGACACTGGAGGGAAGGCGACAGGATACAGCTTGACCATTTCTCCCACTCAGACTCATGATCACTCTGCAGTCTATGTCAAGGAGAGCAAATAATACTTCCACGATAAATGCATTTGCTTGTTAATGTCCTTCTGAAGCACCGTGTTGAGGATTCTGAGGCTCTGAATCCTTCTGAGCGGGAGTCCCCGGGCTCAACAGAAAAGTGTGCCACAGTTTATTAGTGATGCTTCCTGGAGGCAAGGGATTGGGGGTGGTGGCATCTCAGCCTTGTACTCCATAGACCTAGACCACAGGACCCCAAATCCTGTCCAGCTTTTATCTCCACATGACTTTTAATGAGCTCTTTGCTCTTGGCAAAATGTTCCCACTATTCCTTTAGCATAAAAAGCCTCCTTCCTGCTCTCCATCCATCCAAAGCCAGCCTGGCCAAGTTCCTCCAAACTCCTGAAACACATGATTTGTACCACTCCTGTGGTCCGTATTTCTTGGCTCATGTTGTTAATTATCTTTTTTATGTGTAACTGTTTCTCCTAACTTGGCTGTGAAATGCAGCGACCAGAGTAGAAAGCCAAACCAGGCAGGCTCAGGGAAGAAAGACAAGGAGGATGGAGGTTGAGGCTGAGGCCTGAGAATAGCTGGCAGAAGACGAGAAACTCATTTCCAGGGTGGTTGTAGAGTCAGAAATGCAGGAAAACCAAGACGCTGACCAGGGCTGTGCAGGGCCCCTATTCTTCAGGCGTCTTTCCATTCTGCACCCTGGGCACTTGGCTCACCTTGGCCCTAGGCCTGGTCCTGCATGGGAGTAAGAAGGGAAGAGGGGTCAAGTCTGGGCAAAGCTAAGACAAACGCCAGAAGCCACCACCAAACTGAGGTCAAGGGTGTGAGGCAGAAGAGGAGCCAGGATGGGGACAATGTAAAACATGGAGCCAAACTCCCTCCAAAATGCACCTCACTCCCATACTTGCAACTTTTAGTCTCCAGAGAAAAGACCATATTCCTTAACATGATTTGTAAGACCTCTGAGACCTGGTCCTTTCTGTTTGCTGCAGCTTCATGTTTCATGCTCTGCTTTCCTGTTACATCAACTTCTCTTAGTTCCTAGGATAGACCTAGGATTCCTAGTCTCGGATTCCTGCCCTGCACCCCATACCATTCCCTTTACTGGAATTTTCCTCCCCTCCCCCTGCCCGCAGCAATACATTTATTTGCCTAGTGATTCCTACCTACATTTCCTGGCTGTCCTAAATTTGCTTAAATACCTCTGCTACTCATTGCCGTATTACCTATACTTCCTCTTGCACAGCACTTACAATAGCTGTGTGCAAATGTACAGTTTAAAGACACATAATATAAGGAAAATCTATTTACCTAGCACCCTGCTTACAAAACAGTACATTAGCAGTAACTCAGAAAACTCTGTATGCTCTTCCTTCCTCCCAAAGGTAACCCATTATCCTGAATTTTGTTAATTTCCTTGCCATCAACCTAAACTATCTATATTTGGTTTTATCTGTTTTTGAATGCTACATAAATGAAAGCATATCGTCTGCATTCTGCAACCTGCTTCTTGCTTCATTTATTTTCATCACCATGGTGTTCCACTGTATAAATATACAGCAGTTTACTTATGCATTCTCTTGTTGGTCGACAGTCTGGTTGTTTCCAGTATAATGAGGAACGCTCCTTGGAACATTCTTATGCACGTCTCTTGGTGCCCAAGAGCAGGCGCCTCTCCACGTATTTACACTGCGGTGGAATTTCTGAGGCACAGGTTATATACACATTCGACTTTCCCCAGGAAGGTGAAAATCTTCCAAAGCGAGTACACCAAGCTCTGCTCCCACAGCGCAGATGAGCACTCCTGTTGCTTTGCAATCTCGCCAACCTTTGGTGCTGTCCAACGTTTTAATTCTTGCCGATGGAGCTTCAGTTTGTAACTCCTTGACTTTCAGTGAGCTGGAGCCCTTCCTGTTTACAGATCTGCACCACAAGACTGTGAGAGAAGACCCAAGGCCACCTAGCTCTCATGAGGGAATCCCTTGGGCCTCCACGATAGGTGCTTGATAAATCATTCCTGCATGAACGCAGGATCAAGAACCTGGACTGACTTCTGAATTATCCCCAGTGCACTTTACTTGGTGCTCTTCCAGGATCACAAGGGTTGATATTGCATTATTTTAGAGTGTAAGAAAACATTTTTAAAGTCCATGCTTATTCTTCCACGGGACCCCATGGAAAAACACTCCTTGGGGATACAGTTTCCCCAAGCCCTCTTCTTGTCAAAACACTGCCACAGAGTCCTCTGGACAGAATTGATGCTTGGGGAAAAAAAAATGATGCCTTTTCTTGGAAGGTGTCCCTGAAGGGGTCCGATTTTGGGTCAACCCTAAGAAGCACTTGAAGCACTTTCCCTGTGTGAAAGGGAGTCTTCATAACTATCAGAAAACAGCAGGAGGATCCATCTGGCAGAATTCCAAAAAGAGACCAGCTGGGCTGGAATGTCTGGAAGCTTTTCATGAATAAAAAGTTAAAAGGCTGTTTTGCAGGGTCTTGAGATTTGCTGAGATAGCTGCTTCCCTACAGGAAACCCGGGGGCCGCAATGGCCCCAAGCTCAGCAAACTAACCCATCATACACAGGGCACTCTGCTTTTCCTCAGACGCCACTGCTCTATTAAGATTGGGGCCATGGGAGTTCACTTCCTCATGGGAAATTTCACGAGGATTGCTTTGCAAATTGAGATCAGAAGGCATCTTTTAATGGGTCCAACCAAGTAGAGTTTATTCATGGTTACTTCAGGTCTCTTTCTAGCTAACAGGCCTGGTTAATATTGCCCACACTCAAGCTAGGTTGGATTCATGACAAAATGGAAGGAGCCGGTCCTGAACATACAGAGGCTGGCAAAGCTGAGACCGGAGTAGGGTGGTCTTCAAGGGTGTGGTAGGCTCGTACTGCTCACTGATATGTCTGTGCTCCTTTACATCTCCCATCCTCCCTTGCTGTCAGGAGGGACCATGTGAATAGCTGTGCCCAATGAAATAAATAGCTGCCACTTCCTGGCCAAAGGCAGTAAGTATCCCATGTGGGAAGTCCATGAACACGTCTACCTCCCTCCCTCCCAATCTGCTGGATGTTTAAAGCAGGATGACCCTGAGGTTCAAAGATGGGTAACCCCCCCAAAGGAAGCTACCTGAGTCACCATGTAGAGAATGGCTGCCCAGGACAGCCTCCCACCTCTCAGGAGACTGATGAGAGCAGCAAACAAACTCGTCCTGGGTTAAGCCTCTGTGGTTTGGGGGCTACTGGTGCAGCTTTTGATCACCTCCCTGGTGAATACAAGCTGCCAAAGAGGCAAAGTGACCAGAGAGGCTTGGCTCCTGCAATACCGATAATCAGGGGTTCGGTCTACTGAGTGGGACTTCGTAGCAGAAAGTCCCAGGCATTGGGAGAGACTATTCAGAAGGCAACAACTTCCCAACTGCAGGTGATAAGTGCATTCCGAACATGACGCCACCAGAGGCCGAGGGTACAGACAGTAGGTCTAGTCCCAAGGAGTGGGAGAGGGAGCTAGCTACCACGGGCAGGCAGGGTGTAGGACCCTCTCATAACAGGCTGTAGGTGAGAGTCTGCTTCATGTTCAGAACAAGAGCAGAGGTCAAAAAGCTAAGAAGCCAGCAGGGTGGAAAAGGAAAAGGTTGGGGTTTGGCGGTCACACACAGTCCAGAGTTCCTCAGACCGCTAGACAGCAGCCCTGTGGTGGCTCCGCTAATTCTGGAGCCGGCCAGGTGAGTCTGGGGCCGGAGCTGCACCCCAGCCTTGGTCAGGCAACACCGTCTTGACAGGGCTGACCCTTACAGCTTCCCAGGCATGGCAGAGAAGCCAGGCTAATTCCAATCCAGACATTTCTATAGAGCCCAAACTATAGAACCCCCCAAGCTCTGAGAAAGAAGTATTGACTAAGTTCCAAATCAGGGTCCCATTGACACGTGTGCTGTCTACTCTAATCAAGTCTTTGTTTTGAGCTAAGATCTCTGGCCCCATTACCATCATGGATGCTTCCAGAGAATAATAATAAGCTTGAATGTCACGGGGACTCGGGGAGCAATTTTCTGAAATCCAAATAAAACTCTTCTCATTGCTAGTCTGAGAGTCATTTTTATCAGATAACTTGGCCCATCCATTTACTCCAGAGTGCTCAGTGCCCTCTCTGGTGCGTTAAGTCCCTTTGAATTGCTGTGAGCATCTTCTCCTTGTGGACATATTCAGAAAATCCCACTCTATCCAGCTGCTATTCAAAGCTGAGCCCCTGGACTATGTTTAATTTATACTTTGCTATATGAAGATGAGCCACTTACTCATTTAAAGTGTTTCCTTTTTTATGTCTTTAATCAGTGGCTGTTTCTTTCCTCTCTGAGAAGCTTAATCTAATCAGAAACAAATCCTACACATATGAATGGCTCATTAGCATGTCCCAATCAAATTCAAATTGACTGTCCATATCAGATGCCCCCTCAAAAGGGTGACACTGGCCCAAAGGACGACTCTTTGGACTAGTGTCTGAAGAATATAGCCCATGGTAAGTTAGGGGGGTCCTTTCTGAAATGCAGGGCAACCAGGAACCACTGGAAGAAAGGATACACTGTGTCATCACTACTTCCCTATCCCCAGCATATTGGTGGCCATATGACTCAGTGGCATATGAGATGGCATAGGTGGGAAAGTTTGGCAGACCCTGGGCACAGACCTTAGAGGAAGCTATGTGTCTGGCTCAAGCATCACCCTCACAGTTGGCTCAGTGGGACCCTTGAGGAATACTATTCAGATAATAAAAAGGAATCTGAGATGCTGAACATTCTCTCACTCAGAAATGGTATTTGTTCTAAGCAACCTTCCTCTTGCTCCATTGGAATTCAGATTTAAAAAGCTGGTGTGCTGGGTCTTTGCTTAAAGAGATTTGCCCTTTTCATGCGTGTCAAAATGAATTGTCAGCTTGGGCGTCATCTCTGAAAGGTACGTATGGCAAACTCACATTAAAAATGGGATTTACAAAGGAGATCGGCATTGCAGTATAGAACTGAAGGAGCCCATCATTTCCCAGGCGAGCAAAGTGAGGCTCAAGGTCACGTGATAACTTAGAAGCAGATTAGGAAATGTACCCAAGACCTAGGCCTCTTGAGAGACAGGGGGTCACTGTGGTTCAGAGGTCAGGCTCAGGAGTTAAACAGTGTTGGTGTCAAATCCCACACTTCTCATTTGCTGGACTGGCAACTTTAGGCAACTCATTTCACCTTCTAACATTCAATTTCCTTGTCTGTGAAATGGAGACAAAAATGACACACTGAAAAAACAGTTGTTGTGACAATCAAATGAGCTATGTCCCTCTGTGCTCGAGATTTATATATCCCGCTGCCTACATGTTACCTCCACTTGTGTATCTCTGAGGCGTCACAAGCTTGCCTTGTGCAAAACCAAGTTGTCGATTTCCTTCCCTGCCTCCCTGTCATCCCCTAGTCTTCCCCTCATCCAACTAATAGCCCAAGCCTAAACCCTACATCAATAATGACGTAATCCATCTGTAATCCCATCCTCTTTCTCCCCTCCATGACCAATAATACACCAGCAGTCAGTTCTACCTCCTAAGTATAGCTTAAGGTTAATCACACCTCTCAATCTGCAGAGTCAACAGCCTGGTCTAAGCCACTATTATCTTTGTGTAGACAACCCTATCAACAGCCTCCTAAAGTCTCTTTCCTTCAATCCTTGTTGCCCTGCAATCCTTCTACAACTATGAATCAGATCATGTCCCTTCTCTGCTTTAGTTCAATTCAACAATCATTTATTGACTACCCACTCTGTGCCAGGCACTGTTGTACGAGATGGGCATTTTGTCACTGAAAAATACATACAAAATCCCTGACTTTGTGGAACTTACATTCTGTGTTTTTTTGCCATAGCACTTGCTAGGGACGGAATTGTGTCCCGCTCCACCAAATTCATATCCTGAAGCCCTAACTCCCCCATGTGACTATATTGGAATAGAGCCTTTTAAGGAGGTGATTAAGTTAAATGAGGTCATAAGGGTGGAACCCTGATCAGACAGAACTGGTATCCTTATAAGAAGACAAAGAGACATTAGAACACTCTCTGTACCATGTAAGGACACAGTGAGAAGGTGGTCGTTTACAAGTCAGGAAGAGAAGTCTTACCAGAACCCGACCATGCAGGAGTCCTGATCTCAGACTTCTAGCTTCCAGAATAGCGAAAAAATAAATTTGCATTGTTGAAGCCACCTTGGCCCTTGGCATTCTGTTATGGCAGCCCAAGTTGATTAATAGAATAGCACTTACTGAAATTTGTAACTGTATATTTATTCTGTGTTCTCTTTTATCAGCTGTCTGTGCTATTATGCCATTAGCTCTAAGAGGGAAGGGGCTGTCCTTATTTTCAAACACTGTATGTCCAATGTCAAACACTGTAGGCCCAATGACACATACAACAGCCACCTAGCGACATGAAAGGAGAGAACTGCATTAAATGCACACATCAAACAAAGTATAAGTCGAGTGACCATATGTCCTGGTTTGCCCCTGATAATATTGGTTTTTACCTGTTGTTCCAGTGTAACTGCTGGTAGTACTTTCATTCTCAAAACTGTTCTGGTTGGGATAAATTGTAATTTACTTAGATATTTTTTATTTATTTATATATGCTAAGTTCATAGGGCATGACTTGATTTCAGAAATGCTGAAATCCAAGAAAAGCAACTCTCTTGAAATCATGATTCATGTTTTCTCTCCCCTACTTCAGGATTTCTTTCCATCGCTACAATGCAGTGCAGAAAATTACACAAGTCACTGACGAGCAGTATCCGAAGCAGGCATAACAAATACAGTGGGGGCACAGCACATCCGCGGTTCCAGCACTTGCCGGGTCCTGCAGCAAGCAAGGACAGGGACCGGGGCCGGTCCCTTGAACTTTCCACAGCTAGACAGACAGCACACACTTAGAGTCAGGATCTCTGGGAGTAAATGTTGTTTCCTGGGGTAGTTTACAGCAGGGGTTAACTCTGTCTTCAGGACTGACTTTATGTTTGCGAAGTTTTGCTTGATAGCAAAACTTGTGTGTAAGGGTAATTTCTGTAAAGAGTCACTCACAAGCACTGGATACTTATCTGTATCCTGCCTCTTGCATCGCTTTACAAAGTAAAGAGCATTTGTAATGGGAGTAGATGTCTCTGAATTCCCCTTCTGCAATTGCAGATTTATGAAGATCAGGTCTCATCAAAAGAACACAACAGTGTCTGGAAGAGGAGGACAAAGAGGAGGGGGAGCGGGAGGAGGGAGAGGAGCCCCGGCCTACTTGCTATCTGTTATTCTGAGGGACTGAGTTTGGTCTCAGCTGATGGTCCCTTCCTGGAAAAGTCGAGCTACAATGTAATGGTGGCAGCAAGGCTACCTTCCAGGGTCTGATACAAAATTGCACAGAGACTGGGCTAAAACAAAAACAAAACACAGAAAAGAACAGGCGGGGAGTTGGGGGGGCAGGAACGAATGACTCTCCGGAGCTTTAACATACATTGCTGGCTCCCAGAGTTTGTTTGTTTTTTTCTCTTTTATTTTTCTTTTTCCCCCATACCAGGAAATTAAACACTGATACATTACTATTTATCTAATCCACAACCTATAATAAAATTTCATTAATTATCCCAATAACGGCCTTTATAGCTCTTTTCCTCCTTGGTCCCAACTTTTTAAGAAGGTAAAAATTTCCTTCAGTTTAAATCTCAAAACCCTTTATCAATTGTTACCTTTTCTATGCATCTTATGAATCTCACTCTTCTACGGCTCCCTCATCGAACACGATTAAAAAAACGTAAGTGTGAAGTCCCTTCCAGAGTAAAATTGTCCGTGGGCATTCTCCCTTTCTTGCTCCCCACCATTTCTAGCTAATTGCTTCATTATGTACTTTTTTAATTGCTTTGTTCTTTAGGGATTAATTTTGCACTTATCGTTACTAACCGTAAAACTTTTACAATGTACTGTTAAACTGCCTCTGTTCAGCGGCTGGTTTGTAATTGCAGAGTCACTCATGGCTGGTGTGCTAAAGATAACGTGCTATGGCAAAGACGCCTTCTTCTCTATATTTTCAGATGCCGTCTGGCCACTGGGCATGGCAGAGTCACTGGTTCTGGGCTGCACGGTGTACTAAGCTTCCCTCATGTATGCACACTACAAGCAAGGGAGACCCCAAATCCTGGGGTTTAGGCCTCACAGGCCCCAGGTTGCTCAGACCTCAAGGGCCCTGGACATTTCAGGCCCCATGGGTGCCAGGAGGCCACACCTGGTGGCACACATTCCAGCACAGCAGGGCTAGATATAGCCAACCGCCCAGAAGGAAATGAAAATTTCAACCACTCTCCTAAGGTCAAGTCCATACTGCCCGAGGGCGCTGGCGCTTGGCTTCTGCCTACGTGCAAACACTAGGTTACCCTCTCCCTCCATTCATGGTCACATAAGATCTCTAACCTCCCTGCCTCTTACCAGTTTCCATCCACTCCCTCCATAGCCCTTTGGAGTCTGTCTCCCATAGCCACCCTTGACTCCACCTGTCCCCTCAAAGGCCGCCTTCCAGCTGCATCCATATGCCCTTTCTCTGCTCACATTCTCTTAGTACAAGATGGGGGCTTAGAGGCATTGGCATCAGACAGAACCATCTTCAAATCCAAGCTCCACCACCCTTTCCCTGTGGGACCTAGACAGGTGACTCAACTGCTCTAAGCTTCTGTGTTCTCTTCTGTAAAAGGAGGATAATAATTCTAGCCTCTCGTGGTTCTCAGGAGGCGTAAATGACAGCACAAAATTCACTAGAATGGAGGTGCTATGGTGGTAAGGCCTAGGCTATCCTGCTCATCTCTGTGTACCTAGTACTTAGCACAGCACAGTGTCTAGTGTTAAATAAGTGTACGAAGCACAAATGAAGTGCTCAAAAGACAGCAGCTATTATCATTAATATTCCTCTTAGCTTAGCTATGGCACTCCTGAAACACCGTCTTCCCCTGACATCTCTTATTTTCCACCAATCCAGCTTTTCTCTATCTGGCTGATTCCTCCCTGTAACTATGGGCACCACCCTGTCACCCACCCCCTACTCAATGCCCATGGTCAATTCCAAAATCTCGTTTCAGTTCAGACTTCATCATCACTGGGCTCCTCCATCCTCTTGTCTTGAGTGGGCACACGGAGGGCACCTGAGCCCCATCTCCCCTCCAAGGCTTCTGTTTTACACAGTGCTGGCTTCCTGTTGAAGTCAGGATCCAGGCACTCCATTTTCCTGTACCCTACCACCAAGCACATAACACAAATGGCATAAGAAATGCTCATTGCATGAATGGATAGATGCATGAATAACGCAAGCTTTTTGGTTGTTTCCTTTGTTATTTACAATATCAAACATGCCCCATTTTCCCCTTTAAACCAATTCTCTATCCGGAATGCCCCTTTCCTAGTAAATGGTACCCCCAAATCTCCCATCATCTTGGCTTCACTCAATGCCATCTTTGTCAGACTTTTAATAACTCATTTATAAAGATCAGAAAAGGCTAGGTCTTGACCTCCAACTATCACTCAAACTATTATTAGCATCCAACACAGTGCTAAGGGAACATGTGGACAGTGCCTTAGCTAAAGCTTTGAGTCACTGGGAAAATTCCGTTAGGAAGTATAAAAGCCTGCAAAGTGGAAACCTGTGTTTGGTGTCTTTTGAAGTCCTTGGCCTCAGAAGACTGCACGGATGAATTCTTATTCCACTGACAACTGTCAGCCTTCTAAAGGCTTTACCCCGTGACAGTGGCTGAAGGACAATGCCAAAGCAGATTCCAATTCATGACAAAATGATATAAAACAGTGGCAGGGCTCACTGCCTCACCCCAAGTGCATGCGCGTGTGCGCGCACACACACACACACACACACACACACACGTGCACGTGGATGTGTGATTCCAAGTTCTCAGATTATTCTGAACTCTAGCTCCAGCTGGCTTAGATCAACCATAATGTTTAGAAGTAACCAGAGAAAAATCCAATTTAAGGTGTTTCATTTTCTCGGTCTCCAGGGATGGGAGGTAAGAGAATCTATGCACAGCTTTTCTATGAGATGTTGCATCTGGCGGTTTCCTGAGACCTTCTCAGCTGAGCAGGGAATTCTGGTGCCCACACCCTTTCTCTTCCTTCTCAAGTCTCTCTGGCTGTGCTGGCAGATGAGTTGATTTACTTGAAACTGTGGGAGCCTGTGTTTTTTAATATCCTCCTTGTGGCTGGGTGAGAACAGCCCTGATGTTAGCAGTGAGCTGAGATTACTAAGACCTCTGAGGCGTGGCCTCCAGGGAGAACCATATAGTCTGTCATATGCTTCAGCATAGTAGGCTTAGCAAGCACCCATTAGCCCACCCAGACCTCTGTCACTGGTAATTTTGGCGACGTCTGTAGCCCTTTAACCAAAGATCTATTTTGTAAAAGTCTCAAATAATGGTGATGCCTGTTCTAGGCAGTTGCTACAGACAGACCGTTCTTTGCTTTCTCCTCCTCCTCCGTGTCTCCGGCTTCCTGAACACAGATTTCTGACTTCCTGTCTGTTTTCTGGTTCCTCTCATTTGGCAGCTCCTCCATATACTCCTTTTCTGACTCTCTGGACTCTGGATTTTGGCTCAGTTCTTGTCTCTGTCACCCCTCCAGTTGAGAAGTCTGCTGTGACCTCCAGTAAAGACATTGTGTAGTACTTTCTGACCCAGGGCCCGTCACCAATCAGGGATTTGGGCTATGTCATCAAGCCTTAGAACAGTACTGTGGTCATTTTCCAAAGCAGTACCATTTTCCAAAGCTGGCCAAATGCGGAAATTAAAATGTATGCCATGGCTGAATCCTGAAGGCAGAGGCGGAGAAGCATCATGATACAATGAGAAGGTCTTGAAGCCACTCAGGCTAGTTCTAAGCTTGAGCGATTCGGGGAGATATTTTATCCTGTTTTATCCTCCAGGTTCCTAATTCACAGAATGGGGATAAGCATGCAGACCTCACATGGCTCATACAAAAATTAATGAGATAATATATACAGAATGATGAGCCAATCGCATATAATAAATGGACGTTCTCATTATTCGTATTATCACCATCCTCCATATTGTTGGCAACTACTGCTACCAGCTGTGGAACGTGGATCTGCTTTAGGAAATCATAACTTTCTCCTGTTGCCCAAGAGTTTATGTCACCAACCAAATCGCAGATGTTCCAGAACTAGAAGGCCGATGTTGGTAACCAAGTAAATGTTTGTGTGGAACCTCTCAGCTCCAGGTCGTCCGCCATAAGCACACTTTTTTCCTTTCACTTGAGTCACCAAGGAAAATGCTGGACATTTTGGATTGCCTTCTGGACTGCCAATGAATGACCAATTTTTCTCTCCATGTGATAGCTCTGTCTTCCCCGTCTCTGACTCTCCGTTTCGGCCCCATGCCTGGTTACAGACCCCTACTTCCCAGCCTGAGGGGTCAGCCGGGGTCATGTGTTTTCCCCGCTGTCACTGTACCTGTCACCCCCATTCTCTGTAGCACCCATAGTCCCCTTCCCTGCCTGAAAACGCACACCCTTTCTCTGGGGTCCCACATAAATGCCTCCACTGCGAAGCCTCACCTAGCTCCCACAGGGAGAGGGGTCGCTCACTCCTGGTGCTACTGTTACACACACAAGATCTTTCATCCTTGCCGTTTTGGTTCTGAGACAGGTGTGCCTTACTTAGTACTTTAATGCGGAGTATGTTCACCGTAATGAATTTTTATCCAGAAGGTATTTTTTGGAATAAATGTCACTAAAGCAATTTAATCCTCTTGGTTAATTTTTGATATGATTAAAATATATTTCCTTTTATACTCATTTTCCAGTTTTATTTTTTCCAGAATTATTTTCATTCAGATTAATTTTTTTTGCATTGATTTAATAACTGACATATGAATATCAGTACTTTTTTATTATACACATCACATTTTACAATCTGTCATAGGGTTTTCATTTGTCATCGTTATTTCAACCAAGTTTGGTTTTCTTGAATCAAATTTTGCAGATATGAATTATGTTACTATTTATTTCTTCAATCCATTTTTTAGTTTTTAAATCTTTTACCATATTCAGTTTGTGTTGATTATCTTTGTGTTGATTATCTTTACTCATGGTTTGGCAAAAGAATAATAGTTTATATTTTTTGTTTAAAAAAATAATTTTAGGATTATCACAAGACAGGGGCACCAGGGTAGCTCACTCAGTTAAGTGTCTGACTCTTGATTTCATTTCAGGTCATGATTTTGCAGTTGGAGCCCTGGATCAGGCTCCATGCTGGGTGTGGCACCTGCTTAAGATTCTCTCTCTCTCCCTCTCCCTCTCTCCCTAGCTCATGCATGCTCAGCATTCTCTCTCTCTCTCTCTCTCTCAAAAAAAAAAAAAAAAAAAAAAAGAATATCACAAGACAGAGTGATCAGGTTTTCTGGGTTGTATACTTACCATAGTTACCATTGGTGGATCAAAGAACACAGAAGTCCTTGGAGTCAAAATGGAGGAAGGAGTCAACGCATCCTGTTTAAGTTCATGACACTTCCTATAATTTTCTATAAGACTAGTACTTAGAAAATGGTAAGGTGGGTTTGTCTTTACTGCTAGACTGAGAGCCACTCAAAGGCAGGGTCTGTGCCATTCACCTCTAGTTTCCCAGCACCTGGCAAGTGGATGTATGAAGAGTGAATGCATGAATGAATAAAAAACAAAAAATTAACCTACAAGAAATTTGAGAGAAATTTTGTCAGATTTCTCACTGAAGGCTACTAGACAGTGCCTACCTACATAAGGCATAATGGCTGCTGAAGCCATTCTTCATGGGTTCAAATCTGTTTTTCCATTTATCAGTCATGTAACCTAGGGCAAGTTACATCCCTGCTCTGTGCTTCAGTGTATCTACCTGTAAGTGGGGAGAATAGTAATATTTGCATCTCAAGGTTGCTGCAAGGATTAAAGGAGTTAATACACATAAATCACTTAGGACAATGGCTCACATATAGTTATTGCTGCATCACTATTAACACTAGTATTATGGTCATAAATCCCATCTATCTTTACAGTGATACCAACAGGTGGTGATGTTCATGTCATATTATAAGGAGCTCATTATTCTATTAGGCATTGCTCCCCTTTTTTTTTAAGTGACTCTAATCCTGGTTTCTTATATTGAATTGATAATGTCCTTACAACTTCTACCCCACCTCAGAAGGTCATAGTTCTGACCTTTTCAGTTATATAGAATATATTCTCTTATATTTGTCTGTCCTTCAATTTCAAAACCTGTTCATTGAGCACATACTAGGTTCTAAGCATCAATATGAAAGTTAAGTAGCCATAAATCCTGATAGTGAGCATTTTAAAGTCTGTTCAGGAAAGAAGGAATGATGACATTGTTTGTCTCTTAAGGATCTTCTCCTTTGAATCCAAGATCCCCATAACACACAGTTGGTAAGCCAGAATCCAACTCACAAACATAACTTAAAACATTTTTAAGGTTAGACTTACAGACATAATACAAAGTCTATATATAATTGAAACTCTGTGATATCAGTACGTAAATATACCAATAAATAAATGGAAATAGAACATAAAATCCAGAAACAGATTCAAATATATGTGGCAACTGAATGTTTGATAAAGGTACTACTGCAAACCAGTGAGGAAAAGATGGCATTTTAAATAGAAGGCATTAGAATAACTGGTTGACCATGTTGAGAACTAAGACACTTGGGTCCATTCCTCACACCATACATCAATATCAGTTCTAAATGAATCAGATTAAACCATTTGCAATGACATGGATGGAGCTAGAGTGTATCATGCTAAGCGAAGTAAGTCAATCAGGGAAAGACAAATATATGATTTCACTCATTTGTGGAATTTCAGAAACAAAACAGATGAACATATGACAAGTGGGGGGAAGAGGAGAAAGGGAAACAAACCACAAGAGACTCTTAATGACAGAGAACAAACTGAGGGTTGATGGGAGGGAGGTGGGTAGGAGATGGGCTAGATGGATGATGGGGATTAAGGAGGGCACTTGTTGTGATGAGCACTGGGTATTGTATGTAAGTGAAGAATCTACTGAATTCTACTCCTGAAACATATTGTACTGTTAACTTACTAGGGTTTAAATAATTAAAAAAAAAAAAAAGAAATGAAAAAACTGTGAAAAATACAGTTACACAAATATTGGAAGAAAACATAGATGAATTTCCTTATGATCTGATAGTGGGCAAGTTTTCCTATGACTAAACTCTGAAAGCAAGAAGGAAAAAGATACATTTGCTTACGTTAAAAAAAAAAAAAGGAAAGAAAAGAAAGGAAAAAAGGCTTTGCATGGCAGCAGCAACAACAAAACAAGCACACACAAAAAACAAACAAAAAACAAACAAAAACAAAACGCCAGAAGCAAAATCAAAAGACAAGTAATGAACAGGGAGAAATTATTGGCAATTTATATGATAGGCAGACTATTAACATCCCTAATGTGTAAAGAAGTTCTAAAAATAGAGAAAAGACTAACAATCCTATAGGAAAATAGGCCAAAGATATGAAAAGCTCACAGAAAAAAATGCAAACGGTTTTAATCATATGAAAAGCTGTTCAACTTAGCTCTTAATAAGAGAAATGCAAATTGAAACTACTCTGAAAGCCATTTCTCATCTGGAAGATTGGCAAAAACCCAAATAGTTCACAACATACTTTGTTGGTTGACTCCAAGGAACTCTTCATTGTTTCTGGTGGAAAAAGTACTACCCCTCTGGAGGGATATTTGATGATAGCCTAGCAAAATTACATACACATTTGCCCTTTGACCTCACAATTATGCTTTCAGGAATCTGTTCACACAATAACCCAGTAAAATATGAAAAAAATGCATGCACAAGACTATGAATTATAGCACTATGCCCTCAAAAGGAAAGTGGCAGAAATGACTATGGAGCATTGCATGCATTGGAGTACTATGTAGCTATAAAAAAGCAATAAGGAATAATCTATTCTATTATAAAATGATCTTCAGAAAAATATACATATATTTTTAAAAATACAGTACTGAAAAGTGTAGACAGTGTACTACCATTTATCTACGAATGAGGAGATGTGAATATATACATGTATTTCCTTAGATGTTTTTGATGTGTAAAGTAAAATGAACAAACAAAATGTTTATGTTAGAGGTAGTAAGAACACAAGATGGAGAGGACAGTGATAAAAGGTAGACTTTTCTGAATATACTTGATTTTTGTGGATTTGACTTTGAGATTATGTAAATATTTACATAATTATAAAAAATTAAATATGAGCAACAATTCCTAAAAATCAAAAGCCAAATGAAAGAAATGAACCTGTTTGTTAGGTTGGCAATAATAACACAGAGGGGAACTATTCTAGATGACTTCAAATCACGGTAATTTGACTGTATATCTCTGGTGGAATATAAACAACAGAAATAAAGACAAAAAATTTAGACTGTTTCTAGCAATCATATTGAGGGTGATAGGGTTGTTATTAGTATTCTGAGACAGTTGTGTGCATACTGGGGAATAAAATAAATAATTGTGTTGGTGTCATTAAGAATAAGAATTTTTGACATGGGAGAAGGGAAATAAAGAGGAAAGATTGATAAGGTGAAGTAAAAACTCAGTAGTCCTACATTTGAATCAGAAAGATCATAATGAATGCCTAGAAAATTTTATCTCTACAAAAATAATAACTTCTAGCTCTGACTACTTAAAAGACCTAGAAACATGAACCAACCCAGTAGCAATGAGCACCTCTAGTGCCCAGATTGTGATTTCAAGTACCATTTCTCATTAAAAGAAAGCTGGGCTCCTTAGGGAAATGGCTGGTTATAGGTGTGGAATAGGAAATGTATAGATGAACCTGGAACATCTTGATGGCAGGGAAGCCATTAAAGAAACAAAGGGACTCAGGAACCAATGTCAGAGGCTCTCAATGGCCAAAGGTGAAAATATGCAAATCAGTAGGGATATTAAATGTAATAAATTGAAATATATCAAAACTTAAATCTGTAAGTTCATAATAATACTAAAAAGGAATAATTGGTTCCCTTTGGAAGATGGTACAGAATCAAATCATTATTTTGAAAGCTGTTATAAAATTATTTATTCTGATTTTTCCAAATGAACTTTATCATATTTCTAGGCAACCAAAAAGTGGATGATTATAAACGTCTCTTTATATAAATCACAAGAATAAAAGGCACAGCATAAGGAATACAGTCAATGATACTGTAACAGCAGTGTGTCAGGACAGATGGTAGCTATGCTGTGGTGAACACAACATAATGTGTAAATTTGTTGAATCACTATGTGGTATACCTGAAACCAATGTAGCATTGTATGTCAACTATACTCAAATACAATTACATTATATATTTGTATATAACTATGAATAACTATATATATATATATAAATAACTATATATAACTATAAATTTTATATATATATATATATATATATGCTGTATGCTCTCACTAAGGACTATATATAACT